>NC_034189.2:1149085-1216585 GCF_002021735.2 Oncorhynchus kisutch | reverse complement strand
TAGATCATGTATAGAGATGATAGATCATGTATAGAGATGGTAGATCATGTATAGAGATGGTAGATCATGTAGAGAGATGGTAGATCATGTATAGAGATGGTAGATCATGTATAGAGATGATAGATCATGTATAGAGATGGTAGATCATGTATAGAGATGGTAGATCATGTAGAGAGATGATAGATCATGTTTGGAGATGGTAGATCATGTTTGGAGATGGTAGATCATGTTTGGAGATGGTAGATCATGTTTGGAGATGGTAGATGATGTAGAGACATGAGTAGTTGTTAGAAATAACAGTGAGATGTGAAAGAATGCATTTGGGAAGTAAGGGGAAGGAGGGAAGAGAGAGGGGGGCTGTCTCGCTGCTCTCTCTCTCTCTCTCTCTCTCTCTCTCTCTCTCTCTCTCTCAATTCAATTCAATTCAATTCAATTCAAGGGGCTTTATTGGCATGGGAAACATGTTAACATTGCCAAAGCAAGTGAGGTAGATAATATACAAAAGTGAAATAAACAATAAAAATTCTCTCTCTCTCTCATTTCTTCTTTAAACGTAAATGGGGCGGGAGACGTTAAAAAAGAGCTGTGGTGTTGGAGCCAATGAAGGGAAAAGGAGGTGACATATATTTTCTACAGGAAACGCATAGTAATATTGAAAATGAAGTTATGTGGCAACTGGAGTGTGTGTGTGTGTGGGGGGGGGGGTATGGCAATGGTGTGAAGTCATAAAAGCTCAAAAAGTGGGGGTGTGGCCTTCCTGTTCTCAAATAGTTTTTTTGCCTTTGTCATATGAGGTTGAAGAGGGTTATTTAACGTCAGAGCATGACAACATAATAAATGTATATAAATGTATATACATGTATGTGCCCCAGTAGTAACAGAAAGGAAAGGGGATGTTTTTTAGAGACATTATCAAATAACATTGAGAAATGTTACACTGAGGATGAGTCAAAATGGAGGTACAAGACAGAACACATGGGGCTAATGAGTCAGAATGGAGGTACAAGACAGAACACATGGGGCTAATGAGTCAAAATGAAGGCACGAGACAGATAACATGGACTAATGAGTCAAAATGGAGGCACGAGACAGAACACATGGGGCTAATGAGTCAAACCCGGACTACACTGGGCCAAACTCTCGCCATACCCTGACGGGGCTGGGCCAAACCCTCCCCTAACCCGGGTGACGCTGGGCCAAACCCAGACGACGCTGGGCCAAACCCTCCACTAACTCGGACGACGCTGGGCCAAACCCTCCCCTAACCCAGACGATGCTGGGACATTCTTCCCCAACAGGAAGAAGCTGGGCCAAACCCTCCCCTCACCCCGATGCCGCTGGGCCAAACCCTCCCCTAACCCAGACTAAGCTGGGCCAAACCCTCCCCTAACCCGGATGACGCTGGGCCAAACCCGGACGACGCTGGGCCAAACCCTCCCCTAACCCGGACGACGCTAGGCCAAACCCTCCCCTAACCCGGATGACGCTGGACCAACCCCTCCCCTAACTCAGATGACGCTGTGCCATACCCTCCCCTAACCCGGACGACGCTGTGCCAAACCGTCCCCTAACTCGGACGACGCTGTGCCAAACCCTCCCCTAACTCGGACGATGCTGGACCAAACCCTCCCCTAACCCGGGCGACGCTGGGCCAAACCCTCCCCTAATCCGGACGACGTTGGGCCAAACCCTCCCCTAACCCGGACAATGCTGAACCAAACCCTCCCCCGGACGACGCTAGGCCAAACCCTCCCCTAACCCGGATGACGCTGGACCAAACCCGGACGACGCTGGGCCAAACCCTCCCCTAACCCGGACGACACTAGGCCAAACCCTCCCCTAACCCGGATGACGCTGGACCAACCCCTCCCCTAACTCAGATGACGCTGTGCCATACCCTCCCCTAACCCGGACGACGCTGTGCCATACCCTCCCCTAACCCGGACGACGCTGTGCCAAACCGTCCCCTAACTCGGACGACACTGGGCCAAACCCTCCCCTAACTCGGACGATGCTGGACCAAACCCTCCCCTAACCCGGGCGACGCTGGGCCAAACCCTCCCCTAATCCGGACGACGTTGGGCCAAACCCTCCCCTAACCCGGACAACGCTGAACCAAACACTCCCCAAACCAGGAAGAAGCTGGGCCAAACCCTCCCCTAACCCCGATGACGCTGGGCCAAACCCTCCCCTAACCCAGACTAAGCTGGGCCAAACCCTCCCCTAACCCAGACGACGCTGGGCCAAACCCTCCCCCTACCACGGACGACGCTAGGCCAAACCCTCCCCTAACCAAGACGACGGTGGACCAAAATCTCCCCTAACCCGGACGACGCTGGACCATACCCTCCCCTTCCCTGGACTACGCTGGACCAAACCCTCCCCATACCCGGACGACGCTGGACCAAACCCTCCCCTAACCCGGACGACGCTGGACCAAACCCTCCCCTAACTCGGACGATGCTGGACCAAACCCTCCCCTAACCCGGGCGACGCTGGGCCAAACCCTCCCCTAACCCGGGCGACGCTGGGCCAAACCCGAACGACGCTGGGACAAACCCTCCCCTAACTCGGATTGCGCTGGGCCAACCCCTCCCCTAACTCAGACGACGCTGTGCCATACCCTCCCCTAACCCGGAAGACGCTGTGCCAAACCATCCCCTAACTCGGACGATGCTGGGCCAAACCCTCCCCTAACCATGACGACGCTGGGCCAAACCCTCCCCTAACCCGGACGACACTGGGCCAAACCCGGACGATGCTGGGCCAAACCCGGACGACTCTGGGCCAAACCCGGACTATGCTGGAACAAACCCTCCCCTAACCCAGACGATGCTGTGCCAAATCCTCCCCTAACCCCGACGACGCTGGGCCAAACCCTCCCCTAACCCGGATGACGCTGGGCCAAACCCGGACGACGCTGGGCCAAACCCTCCCCTAACCCGGACGACGCTAGGCCAAACCCTCCCCTAACCCGGATGACGCTGGACCAACCCCTCCCCTAACTCAGATGACGCTGTGCCATACCCTCCCCTAACCCGGACGACGCTGTGCCAAACCGTCCCCTAACTCGGACGACGCTGGGCCAAACCCTCCCCTAACTCGGACGATGCTGGACCAAACCCTCCCCTAACCCGGGCGACGCTGGGCCAAACCCTCCCCTAACCCGGGCGACGCTGGGCCAAACCCGAACGACGCTGGGCCAAACCCTCCCCTAACTCGGATTGCGCTGGGCCAACCCCTCCCCTAACTCAGACGACGCTGTGCCATACCCTCCCCTAACCCGGACGACGCTGTGCCAAACCCTCCCCTAACAAGGACGACGCTGGGCCAAACCCTCCCCTAACCCGGACGACGCTGGGCCAAACCCGGACGACATTGGGCAAAACCCGGACGACTCTGGGCCAAACCCGGACTATGCTGGAACAAACCCTCCCCTAACCCAGACGATGCTGTGCCAAACCCTCCCCTAACCCCGACACCGCTGGGCCAAACCCTCCCCTAACCCGGATGACGCTGGGCCAAACCCGGAGGACGCTGGGCCAAACCCTCCCCTAACCCGGACGACGCTAGGCCAAACCCTCCCCTAACCCGGACGATGCTGGACCAAAATCTCCCCTTACCCGGACGACGCTGGGCCATACCCTCCCCTTCCCTGGACGACGCTGGACCAAATCCTCCCCTAACCAGGACGACGCTGGGCCAAACCCTCCCCTAACCTGGACGATGCTGGACCAAAATCTCCCCTTACCCGGACGACGCTGGGCCATACCCTCCCCTTCCCTGGATGACGCTGGGCCAAATCCTCCCCTAACCAGGACGACGCTGGGCCAAACCCTACCCTAACCGGGACAACGCTAGGCCAAACCCTCCCCTAACCAAGACGACGCTGGACCAAAATCTCCCCTAACCCGGACGACGCTGGACCATACCCTACCCTGCCCTGGACTACGCTGGACCAAACCTTCCCCATACCCGGACGACGATGGACCAAACCCTCCCCTAACCCGGACGACGCTGGGCCAAACCCTCCCCTAACCAAGACGACGCAGAGGCAAACCATTCCCTGCCTCGGACGACGATGTGCCAAACCTTCCCCTAACCCGGGCGACATTGGGCCAAACCCGGACGACGCTGGGCCAATCCCGGACTATGCTGGGCCAAACCCTCCCCTAACCCAGACGACGCTGGGCCAAACCCTCCCCTAATCCGGACAACGCTGAACCAAACCCTCCCCAAACCAGGAAGAAGCTGGGCCAAACCCTCCCCTAACCCCGATGCCGCTGGGCCAAACCCTCCCCTAACCCAGACTAAGCTGGGCCAAACCCTCCCCTAACCCAGACGACGCTGGGCCAAACCCTCCCCCTACCCCGGACGACGCTGGGCCAAACCCTCCCCCTACCCCGGACGACGCTAGGCCAAACCCTCCCCTAACCAAGACGACGCTGGACCAAAATCTCCCCTAACCCGGACGACGCTGGACCATACCCTCCCCTTCCCTGCACTACGCTGGACCAAACCTTCCCCATACCCGGACGACGATGGACCAAACCCTCCCCTAACCCGGACGACGCTGGACCAAACCCTCCCCTACCCCGGACGACGCTGGGCCAAACCCTCTCCTAACTCGGACGACGCTGGACCAAACCCTCCCCTAACCCGGGCGACGCTGGGCCAAACCCTCCCCTAACCCGGGCGACGCTGGGCCAAACCCGAACGACGCTGGGCCAAACCCTCCCTTAACTCGGATTGCGCTGGGCCAACCCCTCCCCTAACTCAGACGACGCTGTGCCATACCCTCCCCTAACCCGGACGACGCTAGGCCAAACCCTCCCCTAACCCGGATAACGCTGGACCAAAATCTCCCCTTCCCCAGACGACGCTGGGCCATACCCTCCCCTTCCCTGGACGACGCTGGGCCAAATCCTCCCGTAACCAGGACGACGCTGGGCCAAACCCTACCCTAACCCGGACAACGCTGGACCAAACCCTCCCCTAACCCGGACAAGGTTTGGCCCAGGATGACGCTGGGCCAAACCCTCCCCTAACCAAGACGACGCAGAGGCAAACCATTCCCTGCCTCGGACGACGATGTGCCAAACCTTCCCCTAACCCGGGCGACATTGGGCCAATCCCGGACTATGCTGGGCCAAACCCTCCCCTAACCCGGACGACGCTGGGCCAAACCCTCCCCTAATCCGGACGACGTTGGGCCAAACCATCCCCTAACCCGGACAACGCTGAACCAAACCCTCCCCAAACCAGGAAGAAGCTGGGCCAAACCCTCCCCTAACCCCGATGCCGCTGGGCCAAACCCTCCCCTAACCCAGACTAAGCTGGGCCAAACCCTCCCCTAACCCAGACGACGCTGGGCCAAACCCTCCCCCTACCCCGGACGACGCTAGGCCAAACCCTCCCCTAACCAAGACGACGCTGGACCAAAATCTCCCCTAACCCGGACGACGCTGGACCATACCCTCCCCTTCCCTGGACTACGCTGGACCAAACCCTCCCCATACCCGGACGACGCTGGACCAAACCCTCCCCTAACCCGGACGACGCTGGACCAAACCCTCCCCTACCCCGGACGACGCTGGGCCAAACCCTCTCCTAACTCGGACGACGCTGGACCAAACCCTCCCCTAACCCGGGCGACGCTGGGCCAAACCCTCCCCTAACCCGGGCGACGCTGGGCCAAACCCGAACGACGCTGGGCCAAACCCTCCCTTAACTCGGATTGCGCTGGGCCAACCCCTCCCCTAACTCAGACGACGCTGTGCCATACCCTCCCCTAACCCGGACGACACTAGGCCAAACCCTCCCCTAACCCGGATAACGCTGGACCAAAATCTCCCCTTACCCGGACGACGCTGGGCCATACCCTCCCCTTCCCTGGACGACGCTGGGCCAAATCCTCCCCTAACCAGGACGACGCTGGGCCAAATCCTACCCTAACCCGGACGACGCTGGGCCAATCCCGGACTATGCTGGGCCAAACCCTCCCCTAACCCGGGTGACGCTGGACCTAACCTGGACGACGTAGGGCCAAACCCTGCCCTAACCAGGATGACACTGGGCCAAACCCTCCCCATACCCGGACGACGCTCGACCAAACCCTCCCCTAACCCGGCAACGCTGGGCCAAACCCTCCCCTAACCCGGGCGACGCTGGGCCAAACCCGGACGACGCTGGGCCAAACCCTCCCCTAACTCGGATTGCGCTGGGCCAACCCCTCCCCTAACTCAGACGACGCTGTGCCAAACCCTCCCCTAACCCGGACGACGCTGTGCCAAACCCGGACTACGCTGGGCCAAACCCTCCCCTAACCCCGACGATGCTGGGCCAAACCCTCCCCTAACCCGGATGACGCTGGTCCAAACCCGGACGACGCTGGACCAAACCCTCCCCTTCCCGTGCTTCTACACCTGCATTGCTTGCTGTTTGGGGTTTTAGGCTGGGTTTCTGTACAGCACTTTGAGATATCAGCTGATGTACGAAGGGCTATATAAATAAATTTGATTTGATTTGATTTGATTCCCTGGACTACGCTGGGCCAAACCCTCCCCATACCCGGACGACGCTGGGCCATACCCTCCCCTTCCCTGGACTACGCTGGACCAAACCCTCCCCTTCCCTGGACTACGCTGGGCCAAATCCTCCCCATACCCGGACGACGCTGGACCAAACCCTCCCCTAACCCGGGCAACGCTGTGCAAAACCCGGACGATGCTGGGCCAAACCCGGACTACGCTGGGCCAAACCCTCCCCATACCCGGACGACGCTGGACCAAACCCTCCCCTAACCCGGGGGACGCTGGGCCAAACCCTCCCCTAACCAAGACGACGCTGGACCAAAATCTCCCCTAACCCGGACGACGCTGGACCATACCCTCCCCTTCCCTGCACTACGCTGGACCAAACCTTCCCCATACCCGGACGACGATGGACCAAACCCTCCCCTAACCCGGACGACGCTGGACCAAACCCTCCCCTACCCCGGACGACGCTGGGCCAAACCCTCTCCTAACTCGGACGACGCTGGACCAAACCCTCCCCTAACCCGGGCGACGCTGGGCCAAACCCTCCCCTAACCCGGGCGACGCTGGGCCAAACCCGAACGACGCTGGGCCAAACCCTCCCTTAACTCGGATTGCGCTGGGCCAACCCCTCCCCTAACTCAGACGACGCTGTGCCATACCCTCCCCTAACCCGGACGACGCTAGGCCAAACCCTCCCCTAACCCGGATAACGCTGGACCAAAATCTCCCCTTCCCCAGACGACGCTGGGCCATACCCTCCCCTTCCCTGGACGACGCTGGGCCAAATCCTCCCGTAACCAGGACGACGCTGGGCCAAACCCTACCCTAACCCGGACAACGCTGGACCAAACCCTCCCCTAACCCGGACAAGGTTTGGCCCAGGATGACGCTGGGCCAAACCCTCCCCTAACCAAGACGACGCAGAGGCAAACCATTCCCTGCCTCGGACGACGATGTGCCAAACCTTCCCCTAACCCGGGCGACATTGGGCCAATCCCGGACTATGCTGGGCCAAACCCTCCCCTAACCCGGACGACGCTGGGCCAAACCCTCCCCTAATCCGGACGACGTTGGGCCAAACCATCCCCTAACCCGGACAACGCTGAACCAAACCCTCCCCAAACCAGGAAGAAGCTGGGCCAAACCCTCCCCTAACCCCGATGCCGCTGGGCCAAACCCTCCCCTAACCCAGACTAAGCTGGGCCAAACCCTCCCCTAACCCAGACGACGCTGGGCCAAACCCTCCCCCTACCCCGGACGACGCTAGGCCAAACCCTCCCCTAACCAAGACGACGCTGGACCAAAATCTCCCCTAACCCGGACGACGCTGGACCATACCCTCCCCTTCCCTGGACTACGCTGGACCAAACCCTCCCCATACCCGGACGACGCTGGACCAAACCCTCCCCTAACCCGGACGACGCTGGACCAAACCCTCCCCTACCCCGGACGACGCTGGGCCAAACCCTCTCCTAACTCGGACGACGCTGGACCAAACCCTCCCCTAACCCGGGCGACGCTGGGCCAAACCCTCCCCTAACCCGGGCGACGCTGGGCCAAACCCGAACGACGCTGGGCCAAACCCTCCCTTAACTCGGATTGCGCTGGGCCAACCCCTCCCCTAACTCAGACGACGCTGTGCCATACCCTCCCCTAACCCGGACGACACTAGGCCAAACCCTCCCCTAACCCGGATAACGCTGGACCAAAATCTCCCCTTACCCGGACGACGCTGGGCCATACCCTCCCCTTCCCTGGACGACGCTGGGCCAAATCCTCCCCTAACCAGGACGACGCTGGGCCAAATCCTACCCTAACCCGGACGACGCTGGGCCAATCCCGGACTATGCTGGGCCAAACCCTCCCCTAACCCGGGTGACGCTGGACCTAACCTGGACGACGTAGGGCCAAACCCTGCCCTAACCAGGATGACACTGGGCCAAACCCTCCCCATACCCGGACGACGCTCGACCAAACCCTCCCCTAACCCGGCAACGCTGGGCCAAACCCTCCCCTAACCCGGGCGACGCTGGGCCAAACCCGGACGACGCTGGGCCAAACCCTCCCCTAACTCGGATTGCGCTGGGCCAACCCCTCCCCTAACTCAGACGACGCTGTGCCAAACCCTCCCCTAACCCGGACGACGCTGTGCCAAACCCGGACTACGCTGGGCCAAACCCTCCCCTAACCCCGACGATGCTGGGCCAAACCCTCCCCTAACCCGGATGACGCTGGTCCAAACCCGGACGACGCTGGACCAAACCCTCCCCTTCCCGTGCTTCTACACCTGCATTGCTTGCTGTTTGGGGTTTTAGGCTGGGTTTCTGTACAGCACTTTGAGATATCAGCTGATGTACGAAGGGCTATATAAATAAATTTGATTTGATTTGATTTGATTCCCTGGACTACGCTGGGCCAAACCCTCCCCATACCCGGACGACGCTGGGCCATACCCTCCCCTTCCCTGGACTACGCTGGACCAAACCCTCCCCTTCCCTGGACTACGCTGGGCCAAATCCTCCCCATACCCGGACGACGCTGGACCAAACCCTCCCCTAACCCGGGCAACGCTGTGCAAAACCCGGACGATGCTGGGCCAAACCCGGACTACGCTGGGCCAAACCCTCCCCATACCCGGACGACGCTGGACCAAACCCTCCCCTAACCCGGGGGACGCTGGGCCAAACCCTCCCCTAACCCGGGCGACGCTGGGCCAAACCCGAACGACGCTGGGCCAAACCCTCCCCTAACCCGGACAACGCTAGGCCAAACCCTCCCCTAACCCGGACGATGCTGGACCAAAATCTCCCCTAACCCGGACGACGCTGGGCCATACCCTCCCCTTCCCTGGACGACGCTGGGCCAAATCCGCCCCTAACCAGGACGACGCTGGGCCAAATCCTACCCTAACCCGGGCGACGTTGGGCCAAACCCGGACGACTCTGGGCCAAACCCTCCCCTATCCCCAACGACGCTGGGTCAAACCCTCCCCTAACCCGGGCGACGATGGGCCAAACCCTCCCCTAACCAGGACGACGCTGGGCCTAACTCTCCCCTAACCAAGACGACGCTGGGGCAAACCCTTTCCTGCCCCTGACGACGCTGAACCAAACCCTCCCCAAACCAGGAAGAAGCTGGCCAAACCCTCCCCTAACCCCGACGACACTTGGCCAAACCCTCTCCTGCCCCGGATGACGCTGGGCCAAACCCTCCCCTAACTCGGGCGACATTGGGCCAAACCCGGACGATGCTGGGCCAAACCCGGACAACTCTGGGCCAAACCCGGACTACGCTGGGCCAAACCCACCCCATACCTGGACGACGCTGGGCCAAACCCTCCCCTAACCCGGGCGACACTGGGCCAAACCCTCCCCTATCCCGGGCGACGCTGTGCCAAACCCGGGCGACGTTGGGCCAAACCTGGACGACGCTGGGCCAAACTCTCCCCTGACCCGGGCGTCGCTGGGCCAAACCCGGACGACGCTGGGCCAAACCCTCCCCTAACAGAGACGACGCTGTGCCAAATCCTCCCCTAAGTCGGACGACGCTGTGCCAAACCCGGATGACTCTGGGCCAAACCTGGACTATGCTGGGCCAAACCCTCCCCTAATCCGGACGACATTGGGCCAAACGCTCCCCTAACCCGGACAATGCTGAACCAAACCCTCCCCAAACCAGGACGAAGCTGGGCCAAACCCTCCCCTAACCCGGGCGACGATGGGCCAAACCCTCCCCTAACCCGGGCGACGCTGGACCTAACCCGGATGACGCTGGGCCAAACCCGGACGACGCTGGACCAAACCCTCCCCTAACCCGGGCGATGCTGGGCCAAACCCTCCCCTAACCCGGGCGACATTGGGACAAACCCTTACGACTCTGGGACAAACCCAGACTATGCTGGGCCAAACCCTCCCCTAACCGGGACAGCGCTGGGCCTAACCAGGATGACGCTGGGCCAAACAGTCCCCTAACCCAGGCAATGCTGGGCCAAACCCTCCCCTAACCCAGACGACGCTGGTCCATACCCTCCCCTAACCCGGATGATGCTGGACCAAACCCTCCCCTAACCAGGACGACGCTGGGCCAAACCCTCCCCTAACTCGGACGGCGCTGGGCCTAACCCTCCCATAACTCAGACGACGCTGTGCCAAACCCGGACGATGCTGGGCAAAACCCGGACTACGCTGGGCCAAACCCTCGCCATACCCGGACGACGCTGGAACAAACCCTCCCCTAACCCAGACGACGCTGTGTGAAACCCTCCCATAACTCGCACGATGCTGTGCCAAACCCAGACGATGCTGGGCCAAACCCGGACTACGCTGGGCCAAACCCTCCCCTAACCCAGACGACGCTGGTCCATACCCTCCCCTAACCCGGATGATGCTGGACCAAACCCTCCCCTAACCAGGACGACGCTGGGCCAAACCCTCCCCTAACTCGGACGGCGCTGGGCCTAACCCTCCCATAACTCAGACGACGCTGTGCCAAACCCGGACGATGCTGGGCAAAACCCGGACTACGCTGGGCCAAACCCTCCCCATACCCGGACGACGCTGGACCAAACCCTCCCCTAACCCGGGGGACGCTGGGCCAAACCCTCCCCTAACCCGGGCGACGCTGGGCCAAACCCGAACGACGCTGGGCCAAACCCTCCCCTAACCCGGACAACGCTAGGCCAAACCCTCCCCTAACCCGGACGATGCTGGACCAAAATCTCCCCTAACCCGGACGACGCTGGGCCATACCCTCCCCTTCCCTGGACGACGCTGGGCCAAATCCGCCCCTAACCAGGACGACGCTGGGCCAAATCCTACCCTAACCCGGGCGACGTTGGGCCAAACCCGGACGACTCTGGGCCAAACCCTCCCCTATCCCCAACGACGCTGGGTCAAACCCTCCCCTAACCCGGGCGACGATGGGCCAAACCCTCCCCTAACCAGGACGACGCTGGGCCTAACTCTCCCCTAACCAAGACGACGCTGGGGCAAACCCTTTCCTGCCCCTGACGACGCTGAACCAAACCCTCCCCAAACCAGGAAGAAGCTGGCCAAACCCTCCCCTAACCCCGACGACACTTGGCCAAACCCTCTCCTGCCCCGGATGACGCTGGGCCAAACCCTCCCCTAACTCGGGCGACATTGGGCCAAACCCGGACGATGCTGGGCCAAACCCGGACAACTCTGGGCCAAACCCGGACTACGCTGGGCCAAACCCACCCCATACCTGGACGACGCTGGGCCAAACCCTCCCCTAACCCGGGCGACACTGGGCCAAACCCTCCCCTATCCCGGGCGACGCTGTGCCAAACCCGGGCGACGTTGGGCCAAACCTGGACGACGCTGGGCCAAACTCTCCCCTGACCCGGGCGTCGCTGGGCCAAACCCGGACGACGCTGGGCCAAACCCTCCCCTAACAGAGACGACGCTGTGCCAAATCCTCCCCTAAGTCGGACGACGCTGTGCCAAACCCGGATGACTCTGGGCCAAACCTGGACTATGCTGGGCCAAACCCTCCCCTAATCCGGACGACATTGGGCCAAACGCTCCCCTAACCCGGACAATGCTGAACCAAACCCTCCCCAAACCAGGACGAAGCTGGGCCAAACCCTCCCCTAACCCGGGCGACGATGGGCCAAACCCTCCCCTAACCCGGGCGACGCTGGACCTAACCCGGATGACGCTGGGCCAAACCCGGACGACGCTGGACCAAACCCTCCCCTAACCCGGGCGATGCTGGGCCAAACCCTCCCCTAACCCGGGCGACATTGGGACAAACCCTTACGACTCTGGGACAAACCCAGACTATGCTGGGCCAAACCCTCCCCTAACCGGGACAGCGCTGGGCCTAACCAGGATGACGCTGGGCCAAACAGTCCCCTAACCCAGGCAATGCTGGGCCAAACCCTCCCCTAACCCAGACGACGCTGGTCCATACCCTCCCCTAACCCGGATGATGCTGGACCAAACCCTCCCCTAACCAGGACGACGCTGGGCCAAACCCTCCCCTAACTCGGACGGCGCTGGGCCTAACCCTCCCATAACTCAGACGACGCTGTGCCAAACCCGGACGATGCTGGGCAAAACCCGGACTACGCTGGGCCAAACCCTCGCCATACCCGGACGACGCTGGAACAAACCCTCCCCTAACCCAGACGACGCTGTGCCAAACCCTCCCCTAACTCGCACGATGCTGTGCCAAACCCAGACGATGCTGGGCCAAACCCGGACTACGCTGGGCCAAACCCTCCCCTAACCCAGACGACGCTGGTCCATACCCTCCCCTAACCCGGATGATGCTGGACCAAACCCTCCCCTAACCAGGACGACGCTGGGCCAAACCCTCCCCTAACTCGGACGGCGCTGGGCCTAACCCTCCCATAACTCAGACGACGCTGTGCCAAACCCGGACGATGCTGGGCAAAACCCGGACTACGCTGGGCCAAACCCTCGCCATACCCGGACGACGCTGGAACAAACCCTCCCCTAACCCAGACGACGCTGTGCCAAACCCTCCCCTAACTCGCACGATGCTGTGCCAAACCCAGACGATGCTGGGCCAAACCCGGACTACGCTGGGCCAAACCCTCCCCTAACCCAGGCGACGCTGGGCCAAACGCTCCCCTAACCCCGACGACGCTGGGCCAAACCCTCCCCTAACCCGGATGACGCTTGGCCAAACCCGGACGACGCTAGGCCAAACCCTCCCCTAACCCGGACGACGCTGGGCAAAACCCTCCCCTAACCCGGACAACGCTAGGCCAAACCCTCCCCTAACCCGGACGACGCTGGACCAAAATCTCCCCTAACCCGGACGACGCTGGGCCATATCCTCCCCTTCCCTGGACGACGCTGGGCCAAATCCGCCCCTAACCAGGACGACGCTGGGCCAAATCCTACCCTAACCCGGGCGACGTTGGGCCAAACCCGGACGACTCTGGGCCAAACCCTCCCCTAACCCGGGCGACGATGGGCCAAACCCTCCCCTAACCAGGACGACGCTGGGCCTAACTCTCCCCTAACCAAGACGACGCTGGGGCAAACCCTTTCCTGCCCCGGACGACGCTGAATTGTTCAGTATTTTCCATCTCAGTTATACCTCCGCGTGATGACCACTCCTCCCTATACCTGATTAACCACAACTTTGTAAGATACAGCAAGTCACACCATGTGCTCAATATTGTCACATACAAACACAAGGACAAAGCATCTGCTGGGCTGTTATCTACAGTTTTGCAACATGCAGCAGTCTCAGCATGTTGCTCGGTCCTTGACACACACACACACACACACACACACACACACAACTGCTGTTCAAACAATTCAATCTTGCGTGATACAGTAGTGGATTATAGAGCATAGACAGAAAACCTCACAGGGTTCGTACAGTGGCAAGTCAAATTCAAGGACTTAAGTACTTTTCAAGCACTTATATTTATTTACTTTAAGCCCCATGTGAAAACCTGAATTATAGATAAATATAGAAACAACTGAATGTGTCTGAATATTAGTACACATGTAAAGAACTGATAATCATTACATTCAGCTTCAAAACTGTAGAGCAACTGAAATGTTCTCTCTCTGAGGCACTACCTGCACTGAAGTCTGTTGATGCAGAACTCCTATGGTATCATGGAGGTCCACAAACAAACATTTAAGGTCCATGTCTGTCTAACTCTGTACTAGAAAAATAACCAAGAAATCCCTATTAACTTCTACCACACCCTCCCCTTCCCCAAAACCCCTCCCACACCCCCCAATAAACTATATCAATAGATCCCTTTCTGCGTTTGCAAACATTGGGGTCTATATGATGCTGAGACAATCCACCCTTAGGTTATCCAGATGATCAAAAACCATACCGACAGTAACATCTGTTACCCCCAAAAACTCTGCTGCAGTTTACAAGATACTTTAAACCTGGTATTCTGCTTTATACAATCCAAGTTGTTGATAACCTTACCAATGAAAGCTATGAAGTACATTTAATTCACTATTAAAGTATCCTTTGTCACAGTGCATTTATGGACGCAAGATTTCTGAACAGGCCTCGAAACCATGTCAGGACTAGTAGAAAGACAATTCTGACAGTAGGTCCTCTTACTACGGGACCAGCCATGGAAGCTCCATCAGTCTGACAGTAGGTCCTCTTACTACAGGACCAGCCATGGAAGCTCCATCAGTCTGACAGTAGGTCCTCTTACTATGGGACCAGCCATGGAAGCTCCATCAGTCTGACAGTAGGTCCTCTTACTACGGGACCAGCAATGGAAGCTCCATCAGTCTGACAGTAGGTCCTCTTACTACAGGACCAGCCATGGAAGCTCCATCAGTCTGACAGTAGGTCCTCTTACTACGGGACCAGCCATGGAAGCTCCATCAGTCTGACAGTAGATCCTCTTACTACGGGACCAACCATGTAAGCTCCATCAGTCTGTCAGTAGGTCCTCTTACTACGGGACCAACCATGTAAACTCCATCAAAACCTTCTAACACCTCAACATCACTGATAAGCTTTCACTTCTTTAACCCTCTTTCCTACTGATCAACCTTTAGGCTTCAACCACTGTCTCCCTTCACATGTTCTTTAACAATATCATCCATGGACATAGATATTGGGACCTCAGAGATTATTACTCCTTTCAATTTAGCATCAGCTCCAGGGTCATGGCTTCTGAGCTTCATTCCATTATGATTTTCTATTTGAAGAATCTTCCCTTGCTGAAACTGACCAGCACAATATATTAACAATCTACCATTTCCAATTTTTTATTTCACCTTTAAACAGGTAGGCTAGTTGAGAACAAGTTCTCATTTACACGGGTGAAGCCCAGTTTAACTTTCACCTCTCTTTTTATGGCCTTGGTTAACCTACACAGAGTGTAAATGAAGCCCTGTGGTCTCCTCAAACACCATCCCAAATTTCCAATGTGACATGTTATACTCTAGCTCCTACCAGGGGCCTCTTAGAGTTCTATACCACATGCGCCACTGCTTCCAGTATCATTATCTCTGTTCTTCCTAATGTCTTTTCCACTACAGACCCATTCCACATACTAGGCCTCATCCTCTCCACTCCATATCAGCTTTGGCTGGTTTAATTAAAGACGTATAAAATAATGACTGTTGTGCTTGTAACTACTTTAACAGTGGAACTGTTGCATTAAAAATGAAAATATTGATTTGACATATAGTTTAAGATTGTAACATTTGATTTGACATATAGTTTAAGATGGTAAACATTGATTTGATATACAATTTAAGATGGTAAACATTGATTTGACATACAGTTTAAGAGGTAAACATCGATTTGACATACAATTTAAGATGGTAAACATCGATGACATACAATTTAAGATGGTAACAATTGATTTGACATACAGTTTAAGATGGTAAACATTGTCTAACTTCATATAGAACAAATTGCACTTGAAATAACATTTATTTAAAGTTATTTTATATGCATATTCTCACTTTTTTCTGAGACAATCACTGAATGAGTTATTGATTTCTCGTCTTTAAATGCAATACTTGATATTTTATGTATTCTATCAATCAAACTGGAATTTCTACTCAAAGCAAAGTTGTAAAAGTATACTAGACATTAATAGAATGAAATCATACACATTTTGATGTTTCTGTGACAAACGGTGAATTAGTTCCTTGATTTAAAAACCAGTTTTTAAATGATATTTGATAGATTTATGCTAGACTTTTATAGAATATTTTGTTTCTGTGACAATTAATGAATTAGTTATTGATTTTTGCAATTTAAATGGGTTTTTTGCGAATGAATGTCTGAATATAAAACCAACACATGTGATAAAAAAAAACTTTATTGAAACTAGGCAAGTCAGTTAAAAAACATTTATTTACAATGACGGCTACTAAAGGAACAGTGGATTAACTGACTTGTTCAGGAGCAGAACGACAGATTTTTATCTTGTCAGCTCGGGGTTTCGATCCAGCAACCCAACGCAATAACCACTAGGCTACCTGTGATGGCTAGGATATTTCATATGCAGTGAGAGCTGTGTGAATAAGCCACTGCAGTTATGAAATTGATAAAAGAATGGCCATGTATCACCTGTGTGACGACAGAATCTTTTTGGTATTTATTAGGATCCCCATTAGCCGCTGCAAAAGTATCAGAATTGTACACTTCTCTCATTGACTTCTCAACCCCGGCTTGGTCTGCTTCGCAAGCCTTCTCTGAAGTCTCGCGTTGTTACGTCTCTGGGTTTTAGAAACTGGTAGTGGGGGAACAGGAAGTTCGCGCAGGCGCACATCATTCTTCACAATAAAGGAAACGTCAGAATTGTGCAGTCGAGACGACTATTTCTGTGTCCGTTTCAAATGTATGATTACTGGTATGTATAGCACGTTATAATATCGAAAGAACATGTCATAACATGCTAGGTAACAAATACGTCAAGGTATTATCACGTTTGATAAAGGTTTTATGTGTTATTTTTGTGTCCAACCGCGTGAGTGAACGTGATGACGTTTTTACAAGTCACAGTTCGAGACTGTGGGTTAGTCTGAGTGGATGTATATCATTTCGTTAAGGTCATTTCATTAACGATCAATTTGTTGTAGCTTTCTGGGTTCGTTTTACATGTCGTTTTTGGTTTTGTACAAAATTCACGAGCTGGTAAAATGGCGGATCCCACTCGGTCTGCATCAACGCACTTCAGTGCAGGCAGTGAGGTTACAGCAGAGAGAGACCATTTTACGGTTGCGCTAAATTATTAATGTAATCAGTTTTCTACATGTGTACTAATATTCAGAGACATTCTGTTGTTTCTGTCTATCTATACATGTTACTATGGTGTGAAGGAAAATGCTATTGTTTTTTGATTGGAATAATACAGTGGAGACAAGGTTATTCAGGAAAATAGTACATAGTGCTGCCTGAAACATACTACATGTACTAAATGTTTTTGAGTAATTTATGCATTCATGTGAATTCAGGAAATCTACTATAGATTAAGTGCATTTAAGTTGTGTAGCCTAATATAAAGTGTTTAACTTTGTCTAATGTGAACTTATTCTGTTTTGTTGTCAATGCTTAGCTACCAGATCTATTGAAATGAGATCAGTGAACCTAAATATAAACCATATTTTTAGAGAATAAAGTGCCAGAACTGTCAAGACTAATTTAAGTGTCCGTTTCTCTTTATTACTACAGGCTGACTCCGATTAAGTCTGAGGCCGGTAACATCAACAGTGAGGACAAACCCAGCCTGCCTCTCTCCTTCCACACTGAGTCAAAACCTACAGTCACTGGGTCCTGATTGTGACAGTGAGCCCAGTTTGCACTGCAGGATCCAGAGATGGCATCAGTGAAGCTGGAAGACTGCAGTCCAACACTGGAGCTGAATGCCAAACATTAAAGATGAAGAAGAGGAGGAGAAGATTGGGGAATCTGTTAGTCATGGTAAGAGCAGGTTCTGTCTATCCAAGTTTGGGTACTGGCAGTGCTGTGGAGACACCTGCAGAAGTTGGCCTTTTATAGACAGATTTCATGCAATTATACATCATTTTAGATGACTGGAGACTTTCGCACAATGTTTTTTAAATACCTCACAATTGACAGGCTACTTTGACACTGACAAACTGAGAATCTGAGATCAATAAAAACAACCTTGTCTCTAATCCATCAATAGCCTAGGCCAGGTGTGAGGAGAAACACATTGTACAATATGGAAGTTATAGGAAGTTATAGGAAGTTATAGTCCTAAACAAAGCTTTCCAGTTTCACTGACTCACCCAATGATGTTCAGCTCACTCACCAGACAATGATGTGCAGCTCACTCACCAGACAATGATGTGCAGCTCACTCACCAGACAATGATGTGCAGCTCACTCACCAGACAAACGCTTCTCTCTCTTGCTTTACTTTGTAAAACAATGCTGTTCGCTCAATGGCCTATTTGAAAGATAACTTGGTAACAAAGACAGATTGGTAATTTCTTTTCAGCAGGATCCATTTGCTTTACAACCTGTTTTCCTGCAATTTGTATTAAAAATATTGTGAAAGGCCTGTTAGGAGAGATGAGAGTTGCAGGCTCATGTCTATAACAACACAGAGAGGGAGAGGGATCATAGAGAGTGAATCTCATTTTAGTTCTGTGAGAGATACAGGCATACTTCTCTCTCACCACAGCAATGGCCACGCCTTGGTCTAAATAGGCTACAATGTTGCATAAACCATAAACCTAGTACGGCCCAACATTAATACATTCTTAGAATATCAGGCACGTTTTCACATTGTGTTTTTTATGGGGCTGATAATTACAGAGGAATCCAAATGTGATTACTCTGATTTGCTTTTATGAGGATTTTTTGCATTGCAAACAGTGGAAATATTTTTTGCGTCGCAAGGTAGGCTACCTGATCTTTGTGAATGGGTTTCGGAACGAAAGACTACAAAACTGAGAGGTGCCGGAGGATCTGGCTCAAATTAAGCACCGCCCTTCTCATATAATGAGGTAGGTCTATCCCAAGGATCCCTGAATGCACGGACGATTGCACTTTTTATAACTAAACCAAGACAGACCACCAGCTGGTCGTTTCCAATGGGAACAGATGAGTCATCCTGGGCAGAGCCAAGCACGAGTCAGCAAGAACCTATTGGTGTGTTCTACAACACATCTGCATATTTCTGTTCGGGAACGCCTCCTCTGTGAAGCGCTTGTGTGCAATAACTCAATTCACCTTTACGTTCCTTATAAATAACGCAATTATATACACTGCTCAAAAAAATAAAGGGAACACAAAAATAACACATCCTAGATCTGAATGAATGAAATATTCTTATTAAATACTTTTTTCTTTACATAGTTGAATGTGCCGACAACATATATAAAACAACAATATATATATACATACATACATATAAGTGACCAAGGTACATTTAACTATAAACTCATTTCCTGATGTGTGGAGGTCTGGGTTTGGAGTCACACTCAAAATTAAAGTGGAAAACCACACTACAGGCTGATCCAACTTTGATGTAATGTCCTTAAAACAAGTCAAAATTAGGCTCAGTAGTGTGTGTGGCCTCCACATGCCTGTATGACCTCCCTACAATGCCTGGGCATGCTCCTGATGAGGTGGCGGATGGTCTCCTGAGGGATCTCCTCCCAGACCTGGACTAAAGCATCCGCCAACTCCTGGACAGTCTGGTGGATGGAGCGAGACATGATGTCCCAGATGTGCTCAATTGGATCCAGGTCTGGGGAATGGGCGGGACAGTCCATAGCATCAATGCCTTCCTCTTGCAGGAACTGCTGACACACTCCAGCCACATGAGGTCTAGCATTGTCTTGCATTAGGAGGAACCCAGGGCCAACCGCACCAGCATATGATCTCACAAGGGGTCTGAGGATCTCATCTCGGTACCTAATGGCAGTCAGGCTACCTCTGGCGAGCACATGGAGGGCTGTGCGGCCCCCCAAAGAAATGCCACCCCACACCATGACTGACCCACCGCCAAACCGGTCATGCTGGAGGATGTTGCAGGCAGCATAACATTCTCCACGGCGTCTCTAGACTGTCACGTCTGTCACATGTGCTCAGTGCGAACCTGCTGTGAAGAGCACAGAATTAGCCAATCTTGGTAATCCATGGCAAATGTTAAACGTTCTGCACGGTGTTGGGCTGTGGACGTCGGGCCCTCATACCACCCTCATGGAGTCTGTTTCTGACCGTTTGAGCAGACACATGCACATTTGTGGCCTGCTGGAGGTCATTTTGCAGGGCTCTGGCAGTGCTCCTCCTGCTCCTCCTTGCACAAAGGCGGAGGTAGCGGTCCTGCTGCTGGGTTATTGCCCTCCTATGGCCTCCTCCACGTCTCCTGATGTACTGGCCTGTCTCCTGGTAGCGCCTCCATGCTCTGGACACTACGCTGACAGACACAGCAAACCTTCTTGCCACAGCTCACATTGATGTGCCATCCTGGATGAGCTGCACTACCTGAGCCACTTGTGTGGGTTGTAGACTCCGTCTCATGCTACCACTAGAGTGAAAGCACCGCCAGCATTCAAAAGTGACCAAAACATCAGCCAGGAAGCATAGGAACTGAGAAGTGGTCTGTGGTCCCCACCTGCAGAACCACTCCTTTATTGGGGGTGTCTTGCTAATTGCCTATAATTTCCACCTGTTGTCTATTCCATTTGCACAACAGCATGTGAAATGTATTGTTAATCAGTGTTGCTTCCTAAGTGGACAGTTTGATTTCACAGAAGTGTGATTGGCTTGGAGTTACATTGTGTTGTTTAAGTGTTCCCTTTATTTTTTTGAGCAGTGTATATTTTTTTGCAAAGGGTAAAGTCTACAAAACTTGGTCCACTCTGTTCATAACAGCTGTTTCCTGTAGTTCACGATCATCTCCTTTTGTTTTGTTGACTTTGAGTGAGAGGTTGTTTTCCTGACACCACACTCCGAGGGCCTTCACCTCCTCCCTATAGGCCGTCTCATCATTTTTGATAATCAGGCCTACCACTGTAGTGTCGTCTGCAAACTTGATGATTGAGTTGGAAGCATGCATGGCCACGCAGTCAGGGAGCAGGGAGTACAGGAGAGGGCTGAGAACGCACCCTTGTGGGGCTCCAGTGTTGAGGATCAGCGGGGTGGAGCTGTTGTTTCCTACCCTACCTTCACCACCTGGGGGCGGCCCGTCAGAAAGCCCAGGACCCAGTTGCACAGGGCGGGGTTGAGATCCAGGGTTTCGAGCTTAATAATGAGTTTGGAGGGTACTATGATGTTAAATGCTGAGCTGTAGTCAATGAACAGCATTCTTACATAGCTATTCCTCTTGTCCGGATGGGTTAGGACAGTCAGTGTGTAGTGTGATGGCGATTGCATCGTCTGTGGACCTATTGGGGAGGTAAGCAAATTGGAGTGGGTCTAGGGTATCAGGTAGGGTGGAGGTGATAGGATCCTTGACTCGTCTCTCAAAGCACTTCATGATGACAGAAGTGAGTGCAATGGGGCAATAGTCATTTAGTTCAGTTACCTAGGCTTTCTTGGGAACAGGAACAATGGTGAACATCTTGAAGCACGTGGGGACAACAGACTGGGATAGGGATTGGTTGAATATGTCTGTAAACACACCAGCCAGCTGGTCTGCGCATGCTCTGATGGATGCCGACTGGACCGGCAGCCTTGCGAGGGTTAACACGTTTAAATGTTTTACTCACGTTGGCCACGGAGGAGAGCCCACAGGTTTGGTAACGGGCCGTGTCAGTTGCACTGTATTGTCCTCAAATCGAACAAAGAGGTTGTTTAGTTTGTCTGGGAGCAAGACGTCTGCGACAGGGCTGGTTTTCTTTTCGTAATCCGTGATTGACTGTAGACCCTGCCACATACGTCTCGTGTTTGAATTGTGACTCAACTTTTTCTCTATACTGACGCTTTTGTTGTTTTGATTTCCTTGTGGAGGGAATAGCTGCACTGTTTGTATTCGGTCATGTTCCCGGTTGCCTTGCCATGATTAAAAGCGGTGGTTCGCGCTTTCAGTTTTACGCCAATGCTGCCATTAATCCACGGTTTCTGGTTTGGGAAGGTTTTAATCGTCACAGCGGGTACGACATCTCCGATGCACTTGCTAATAAACTCGCTCACTGAGTCAGCGTATACATCAATGTTGTCTGAGGCTATCCGGAACATATCCCAGTCCACATGATAGAAGCAATCTGATTGGCCAGACCAGCGTTGTATTGACCTGAGCATGGACGTTTCCTGTTTTAGTTTCTGTCTATAGGCTGGGAACAACAACATTGATTCATGGTCAGATTTGCCGAAGGCAGGGCTTTGAATGCATCGCGGAAGTTCGAGTAGCAATGATCCTGAATATTCAGAGTAAAGAAAGCGCCAGAAATGTGATGTTAAAAAGATAACCTTGTGTCTGTTTCTATTTGTTACTAAAGGTATTTAATAGTTTAAACGTGCTATCTAATATCAAAAGAACATGTCATACCATGTTAGGTAACATCCATTAAAGGATTTTCACTTTTGGTAAAGGTTTGTTATTTTTTGTGTCAATCCAAGTGAACGTGATAAACTATTTTAAAAGTCACAGCTAGAATATTTGGGTTTGTCTGAATGGATGTACATCATTTTCTTCAAGGTCATTTTAATAAAAACCTATTTATTTGACATTTAGTTTTTTTGGCATGTTATTGGTTTTGTGTGATTTTCACAAGCTGTTAACATGGCTGGGCCCACTCTGTCTGCGTCAACAGATTTATCTGTAAATGTTACTATGGTGTGAAGTGAAAACAAGGTTAAAACAAACTAACCTTGTCCTAAATGTTTTTGTCATTTATGCATTTGGGAAATCTACTTTTGATTAAGTTCACTTACGTTGTGTAGCGTAGCTAATTTTAAAGCGTGTACTTTGTCTAATTTGAATGAATTCATGTTTTGTTGTCACTGCTTACCTACCTCATCTATTGAAATTAGATGGACAGGAGCTGATTACCGTCACCTCAAATTTCTACTGCTTGAGCTCATGTTCCTCTTATAGAATATTACCTCAACAGTATTGTGGAGCTCCTGCATCTAAGTATAAACAGTACCGGCACCTATTTCAGTCCAAGTTAAGCACTGAAATAGATCATTGATCAAGAAGAAATAATAATATAGACAAACCTTTTTTGTCTGTTACTCGTTGTTACTACAGGACGACTAGAATTAAGTCTGAAGCCGGTAACATCAACAGTGAGGACAAACCCAGCCTGCCTCTCTCCTTCCACACTGAGTCAGAACCTACAGTCACTGGGTCCTGATTGTGACAGTGGAGCCCAGTTTGCACTGCAGGATCCAGAGATGGCATCAGTGAAGCTGGAAGACTGCAGTCAAACACTGGAGCTGAATGTCAACATTAAAGATGAAGAAGAGGAGGAGAAGATTGGGAAATCTGTTTCTCATGGTAAGAGCAGGTTCTATCTAACTAAGTTTGTTGTTGGTTCCAACTTTCCACTGTGTATGAAAAGTTGCAGTAGAACTGTTTCAATGAGAAGGTAGATGTTATTTCATGCTACTGACACTTGCATGGTTTGACACCAGTATTTCCAGCATTTGTTTTATTCACCGGGCTGTCTGGAGTGTTCAGAGAGGAGACTGAATAAGGGAGGTTGACAAGCTGCCAGTGTTTTAAAGTTTTATGAAATGAGTCTGTGTCGTTACTAACCCTTGTTATAGTGAGTAGAGGATGACACGCCCCTTTTTATCTTTAATCTCTTACCCACTTTTAGAATAGTTTTATTCCCCTGTGTTGTACAGCCTACTGATATGAATACATATGTCACCCGGTACAGACAGAAGAGGACTGGCCACCCCTTTGGGCCTGTTTCTTCCAAGGTTCCTGCTTTCTAGGGACCACTGTGCATCTATATCTGCTACATCTGCATTGCTTGCTCTTTAGGGGTTTTAGTCTGGGTTTCTATAAAGCACTTTGTGACAACTGATGATGTAAAAAGGGCTTCATAATATACATTTGATTGACATGTATATCACACCAACTGACTGGTTCTTCTGATGTTGTTCACACAGGAGACCATGTTGAGACATTCTCTACATCCAGAGAGCAACAGCAGGAAGATCACAGAGCTAAGAGGTCTCACCACTGCCCACATTGTGAGGAGACTTTCCCAATTCTATCAAAGCTAAAAATACACCTAAAAATACACACAGGAGAAAATCCGTATTCCTGTACTGACTGTGGGAAGAGATTCACAACATCAAGGAATCTGACAGTTCATCAGAGTGTGCACAATGGAGTGAAGCCTTACTCCTGCTCTGACTGTGGGAAGAGTTTTTCTCGAATGGACTTCTTAAAAACACATACACGTAGACATACAGGACTGAAGCCTTACTCCTGCTCTGAATGTGTAAAATTCTTCACAACATCAGCTGAGCTAAAAGTTCATCAGAGAACACACACAGGAGAGAAGCCTTACTCCTGCTCCGACTGTGGAAAGATTTTCTCTCAACTTGGCCCCTTAAAAAGACATGAACGTATACATACAGGAGTGAAGCCTTACTCCTGCTCTGACTGTTTAAAATGCTTCACAACATCAGCTGAGCTAAAAATTCATCAGAGAACACACACAGGAGAGAAGCCTTACTCCTGCTCTGACTGTGGAAAGACTTTCTCTCAACTTGGCCCCTTAAAAAGACATGAACGTATACACACAGGAGAGAAGCCTTACTCCTGCTCTGACTGTAGAAATTGCTTCACAACATCAGGTCAGCTAGAAGTTCATCAGAGAACACACACAGGAGAGAAACCTTACTCCTGCTCTGACTGTGGAAAGAGTTTCTCTCTATTGTTTAACTTAAAAACACATGAACGTATACATACAGGAGTGAAGCCTTTCTCCTGCTCTGACTGTGTAAAATGCTTCACAACATCAACTGACCTAAAAGTTCACCAGAGAACACACACAGGAGAGAAGCCGTACTCTTGCTCTGACTGTGGAAAGACTTTCTCTCAACTGGGCACTTTAAAACAACATGAACGTATACACACAGGAGAGAAGCCTTACTCTTGCTCTGACTGTGGAAAGAGTTTCTCTCAACTGGGCCCCTTAAAAAGCCATGAACTTATACATACAGGAGTGAAGCCTTTCTCCTGCTCTGACTGTTTAAAATGCTTCACAACATCAGCTGAGCTAAACGTTCACCAGAGAACACACACAGGAGAGAAGCCTTACTCCTGCTCTGACTGTGGAAAAAGTTTCTCTCAACTGATTCTCTTAAAAAGACATGGACGTATACATACAAGAGTGAAGCCTTACTCCTGCTCTGATTGTGTAAAATGCTTCACAACATCAGGTCAGCTCAAAGTTCATCAGAGAACACACACAGGAGAGAAGCCTTACTCCTGCTCTGACTGTGGAAAGAGTTTCTCTCTACTGTGCAACTTAAAAACACATGAACGTGTACATACAGGAGAGAAGCCTTACTCCTGCTCTGACTGTGGAAAGAGTTTCTCTCTACTGTGCAACTTAAAAACGCATGAACGTATACATACAGGAGTTATTCCTCACCGCTGATCTGACTCTAGAAACTGTTTTAAAACAAGAGCTGAGCTAAAAGTTAATCAGAGACAGACACAGGAGAGGAACCTGACTTCTGCTCTCAATGTGGCAAGAGTAACTCAAGTCACCAAGTAGAATACCACATGAGTAAAAGTATTTGGTTTTAAATATACTTAAGTATCAAAACTAAAAGTATGAATCATTTCAAATTCCTTAAATTAACCTCTACGGGATGGTTGTTCCTAAAACAGGACAGTTGCTAATGTGACTATATTGACATTGTATTCAACAGCTAACTTTCTGGGACATAGACATGTCTTTTATATGGGCAGAAAGATTAACAAGAATTTAAGCAAACTTCAGTGTCAAATTAACAGTAGCTATTACAGTGAAAAAATACCATGCTATTGTTTGAGTAAAGTGTAAAATAACAACTTATCACTGCAACTGGTTTGATACATTCAAACCAGTTGATTTGTCATCCTTAGGGTCGCAGAGATAAAATGTAGCATAGTTTTGTTTGATAAAATAAATTTTTATGTTAAATGTAGGAACTGGGTTCTACATTTTTGAACCCCTGTTGTCTCTGGCTCCACACCCACCCCGCCAGACCATCTAGATGTGTGAAAGTTAGTGAATAAGCTAATGATCCAGCATGTATAAAATTCCTGGCAGTGTGTAATTCCTGGCAGTGTGTAAACTTAAATGTTTTATTACCATAGCATTTTTATATGTTCTCTATAGTTTTGTACTTAAATGTATCAATTGACCAATTCAGCACATTTGGGGAAACTCCTGGCAGACTTGATACAGTGCAGTAATGTAATTCTTCACTGGATCAGTCAAACTTTTCACACACTGCTGCCATCTGGTGGCCAAAATCTAAATTACACCTAGACTCCTTTCTGAAAGTATGACCTTTCTTGCATTTCAAAGTTAATGAAAAAAAGTTTTTGTTTGTATGATTTTACCAGATCTAATGTGTTATTCTCCTACATTAATTTCACATTTCCACAAACTTCAAATTGTTTAATTTCAAAAGATATCAAGAATATGCATGTCTTTGCTTCAGGTGCTGAGCTACAGGCAGTAAGATTTGGGTATGGCATTTTAGGTGGAAATGTAAAGAAAAGAAAGGGTACAATCCTTAAGAGGTTTTTAGCGAACTAGTGAGTCTGCCAGATCAGAGGCAGTAGGGATGACCACGGATGTTATCTTGATAAGTGTGGGAATTTGACCTTTTTCTGTCCTGGTAATCATATAAAATGTAACTAGTACTTTTGGGTGTCTGGGAAAATATATGGAGTAAAAAGTCAAATTTGGGTGGGGAATTTGGTGAAATAAAAGTAAAAATTGTCAAAAATATAAATAGTTGAGTACAGATACACCAAAACTTAAGTAAAAGTGATTTAAAGAACTACTTAAGTACTTTACACCACTGCATGCATCCACTCCGTGTGTCAGCATTGCAGGCTGGTGGTGTGATGGTTGGGGTGTGTTTTCAGGGCACACATTGGGCCCCTTGATAAAAGATGAGCAATGTTTGAATGCTACAGGATATCTAAACATCATTGGCAATCAGGTGCCTCCCTTCATGGCAGCAGTGTATCCCTCCCACAAGGCTTGTCCAGGAATGGTTCCAATAACATTACACTGAATTCACTGTAATTGTGCATCTGTGGGAGGAGATGGAACGAGCTATTCAGAGTAGATCCACTCCCAGCCAACTTGACACAATTGTAGGAAGCATTGGAGTCAACATGGACCAGCATCCCTGTGTTCTGAGGACAAAGGGGGCTGCAACTCAATATTAGGAAGGTGTTTCTTATGTTTTGTACACTCAATGTATATCAGGTAAGGATGGATTGATGATCAGTTTTTAGCATTAGTTCGGGTGGATTATTTTATATTACTAAACAACTTTTGTTTAATGATGAACAGGCTATGAATCAACTAATTGTTTATTAAACTGTATTTTAACATTAGATTCATTATTTTAGTCATTGATGATGAATGTATTTGAATAACTGTATTGAAGTTAATTGATCTGGTGGCAGGTAGCCAGCGGTTAAGAGTGTTGGGCCAGTAACTGAAAGGTTGCTGGTTTGAATCCTGAGCTGACTAGGTGAAAAATCAGTCATTGTGCCCTTCAGCAAAGCAATTAACTCTTATTTGTCCTATAAGTTGCTCTGGATAAGAGCATCTGCTAAATGACACAAATATAATGAAACATTTTTGTACATGAATATATGCTGGGCAACCACTTTTTTCTCTTAAATAAAATAAATGGTTTGAAATGAAATACTGTATATACAATACACAACATTACCACTTTGTTTACCCTGGTCAGAGGGACAGGGCCATAGTAAGCTAGACTATGTATCTGCTGCTGTTAGTGCAGTATAGCATGTCAGCTCGCTAATGATTAGGTGTACAGGCTGCAACATTTAGTTTTTGCCTGTGTCGGTCGGATGTGATGTGTTATCAGGCTAAATGACTACCAGAGGGAGGTGGAGAGGCGTCTTGATCTTTGTGCCCGGCCCGCCTTACATGGTCAAGAGACGCAGAGAACCTGCAGCAGCACCCTGATGTGAAGAACAGCCCTTACAAAAATGTAAGATTGTAGTACAATGAAAACAATACAGCATTGTATTTTCGTGGAATGGTAGTGACCAAAACACTACATGTTTTCCATTGTACTGGGCCTAGAAACATAGAAGGAACTGCCAGATGTGTCATAATAGCCTGGAAGTAAAGCTGCACTGGGAGACACATTTGAAATGGAATAAATTGAATACATTCAGCAGGGTGGAAACAATCACAGTAAAACATGATTTAAATGTATTGTTGGAAGGGCTGTGGTCACCAGTCATGTAATACATTAAATATATACATCAGATGGTATTGGGGAACTATTTCATAGGGTTTTCATGGGTACATTATTTACCCATTTCAATCTTATACCAACCAAACCTGTGCTTGGTGTGACTGTTATGGTCAGAACAGACCATCTGATATGCCTTTAAATATTGTAATATGCAACCTGGAATTAAAATGTAAGAGGACCAGTGCTTCTACAGTGAATCACATCTGTGCTGTTTGAGAGAGATGTTGTTAGACTACATTGTATCGTTGTTTCCTCTTCTGAGGGCACTGGTGGGGAACAATATAATTTATATTCACAGAGACAATGAGTCCTTCAAGTTTAGCACGATATCCACACGTTTGAATTCTCTGATGATGATGGTGAAGGGGAAGATTGAATTTACAATATAGAACAGGGGTTGGCAACTAGGTTTGGCCTCCAGTCAATTTGTTGTTGGGCTTGTAGCTAGTCTGCGGGCCAGAACATAATTGACCTATTAACAAATAGCCTATAGCTTCCCGATTCATAGTCCTACACAGTGTAGGCTACACTACACATTTAACACGTGGTTAGTGGGCTAATCAATTGAATGACCATAACATAATGTTGATCTGATTACAGTGGTAAAATCACCAATGTCTAAATTAATAGGCCTAGCATGTACATACTTTTATTTTTTCCTCTAGGCAAGTCTTCTGCTGAAGTCGGTAGTCGAAGTTTAAGCCCCTTCATTGGTCAACAGCACTCAACATTAATGACAGATTTGAGTTATCTATTTTGAGGAAGTGGCGATAGAGCCTTTTTCTGTACTCGACACACTGACGTCACTCACAGAGGTGTGCGACTCTTGGCAGCAGTAGTCTAGATGTACGTTTTTATTACTTCCAAACAAATAACTTTGGGTTTATATACCCTTACAATGTTGTTTTATTCTTTGTTGAACAGTCGCTAAGATTACAGAATGCTCATTGATATAGGCTATAGCGAAAAACATTTTACTGATTAAAGTGTTTAAGTATAATGCAGTTGATTTGTGATGACAAACATTTATGAAGCAGGACATTTATACAAACCTTAAAATCCAATTATAATTTGTGAACAGAGAAAGGGTTCTATGGCGTCTCAAAATGGACAAACAGTGCTACTGCCACTTTTTCTCATTTTTCAAGCGAAGGTCTTTTAAGGGAGTATGCGAGCACACATTAGGTTCGTCTAGCCTTCTTAAGTGATGACAAAAGCACTTTTATAAAATAAATGAATTTAGCGCATGCTTAGAGCAAATGCATATCTAATGGAACTCTAATTAAAGGGATAGTTCAATCAAATTACAAATGTCCACCTTGGTTTCCTCAAACAATCCAAATAATGTGCACTTCAGCAGTGAAGTTCTCAAGATGGAGGACTTTCAGTACAGCAGTGTTCCCCAATCCTGGTCCCCAAAGGGGTGTACATGTATGTTTTTGCCCTCACACTCACATACCATATTCAGTTCAAAGGCTTGAGTTGTTTAGTTGAATCCAGTGTGTGAGTGTTAGGGCAAAAACAAACAAGCTCACCTCTATGGATCCCCAGGACCAGGATTGGAAAACAATGTAGCACATACCAAAAGCTGTGATGATGCAAATATTTGGCTCATTTGCATATATTTTGCATAAGCATCCCACTTTTTTCTCTGTACTGAAAGTGCTCTAACTTGATTGCGAACATGCAGCCTTTGGCATTGTAGTAACAGTGGACTAATGAACAAAATACACAGAGAAACTTTTTTTGTAACTTTCCTTTCATTTTTTAATATTTTTTAATTTTTATTTTACCTTTATTTAACCAGGCAAGTCAGTTAAGAACACATTCTTATTTTCAATGAAGGCCTGGGAACAGTGGGTTAACTGCCTGTTCAGGGGCAGAACGACAGATTTGTACCTTGTCTGCTCGGGCGTTTGAACTTGCAACCTTCCGGTTACTAGTCCAACGCTCTAACCACTAGGCTACGCTGCCGCCCCACGCTGATAGACGCACAATAGAGTGTTCATAGAGCCTAGAGTGTTCATAGAGCCTACCACTCCATTAACACTCATAGAGCCTACCACTCCATTAACAGTCATAGAGCCTACCACTCCATTAACAGTCATAGAGCCTACCACTCCATTAACAGTCATAGAGCCTACCACTCCATTAACAGTCATAGAGCCTACCACTCCATTAACAGTCATAGAGCCTACCACTCCATTAACAGTCATAGAGCCTACCACTCCATTAACAGTCATAGAGCCTACCACTCCATTAACAGTCATAGAGCCTACCACTCCATTAACAGTCATAGAGCCTACCACTCCATTAACAGTCTGACCCTCTATATAGTCTTTGGTATAGATTGAGCTCTAACAATGGGTCGTGGAAAAGGTCTGTTGAAATGAATACTGTAGTGGTGTGAGAAAGGTAACACAAGCTTCCTCTCTGGTTCCATTCCCCCAATAGTAACTGGGTCATTATTGGATTGTGGTGGTAATGCTGTCCCTGGACTTTGGCACCATAAAAAGACTAATAATGCATTACAATACAATGCTGACATATGGGATGGTTTTAAGAAGATCATACCATGGATTGTTTAGATCATTTATTTGGTATTTTAGGACATTAGGTATAAAAAAAATATATATTTAAAAATGATTTGATAAAATACAGAATTTGGCCTTTACTACTATATCCCATCAAAACACATTGAATGAAACATTCATTAAATGACTAATGGTGAAAACTGATCAACATCTGATACATTTAGTATTTTTATTAGGATCCCCAGCGGCTACTCTTCCTGGGGTCAAACAGGAAACACAAAAAATACATAATATACATACAAACTCTACATTTATCATTGAACAAAGGTTATTTAGTAATATAAAATAATCCACCCAAACTAATCATCACACCATCTTTTCTGATATACACAGAGTACAAAACATCAGAAACACCTTCCTAATATGGAGTTTCACCCACCTTTGTCCTCAGAACAGCCTCAAATCGTCGGGGCATAGACTGTCAAAGGTGTTGTGTGCGTTTCACAGGGATGCTGGCCCATGTTGACTCCAATGCTTCACACAATTGTGTCAAGTTGGCTGGAAGTGGATCTACTCTGAATAGCTCATTCCATCTCCTCCCACAGATGCACAATTACAGTGAATTCAGTGAGCTGTTCTTGGAACCATTCCTGGACAAGCCTTGTGGCATAATACTTCTGAAAAATAACAACTTGCAGATGGATAAACTGCTGCCATGAAGGGATGCACCTGATTGGCAATGATGTTTAGAGATCCTGTGGCATTCAAACATTGCTCAACTTTTATCAAGTCCCCCCCCCAAAGTGTGCCCTGAAAACACACCCCACGCTGTCACACCACCACCCTGCAATGCTGACACAAGTCATGGATGCAGGCAGTGTAAAGTATTTAAATAACTACTTTAGTAGTATCTGTACTTGACTACTTATATTTGACAACTTATTTCACTACATTCCTAAAGAAAATAATGCACTTTTTACTCCCTGACACCCAAACGTACTTGTTACATTTTTTTATGATTAGCAGGACAGAAAATGGTCCAATTCATGCACTTATCAAGAGAACATCCCTGGTCCTCCCTACTGCCTCTGATCTGGCAGACTCACTAAACACAAATGCTTTGTTAGTAAATGATTTCTGAGTGTTGGAGTGCGCCCCTGGCTATCCGTAATATAAAAAACAAGACAATTGTGCCATCTGGTTTGCTTAATTTAAGGAATTTGAAATGATTCACACTTTTACTTTTGATTCTTAAGTATATTTACAACCAAATACTTTTAGACTTTTACTCCAGTAGTATTTTACTGGGTGACTCACTTTTAATTGAGTAATTTTCTATTAAGGTTTCATTACTTTCACTCAGTATGACAGTTAGGTACTTTTTCCACCACTGGATGTATGTACTCGTGGTTTCCTCCATACCCCAGTCCTCCCATCAGCATGAAACAGCAGGAACCAGGATTCATCAGACCAGGCAACAGTTTTACAATTTTCAGTGTCCAGTGTTTTCATTCCTTAGCCCACCTGGGTTCACCTGGTCAGTCTGTCATGGAAAGTGTCCTTAATGTTTTTTTTTACAATAGAGCGTTCAACGCTTCATTTGATCCAATTTAATGTTTCCAATTATTTAATGACATGACAATTAAGTGGAGTGTCTAATCTTAGCTGGTCTGAGAGAACTGATGAGGCTTTTCTCCTTTATGTACACATTGGTGTCTTTTTAAATGGCCCAATCTGTAGAATCTCTTCTCACTGTCAGTGCAGTGATAAGGCTTTAGTCAAGTGTGTATCCGTTGGTGTGTCTTTACATTGCCCAATCGGGAGAAACTCTTACCGCATTAAGAGCAGGATTAAGGCTTCTCTCCGCATGTCTTTTTTAAGTTGTCCAGTTTAGAGAAACTTTTCCACAGTCAGAGCAGGAGTAAGGCTTCACTCCTGTATGTATACGTTCATGTCTTTTTTAAGTTGTCCAGTTGAGAGAAACTCTTTCCGCAGTCAGAGCAGGAGTAAGCTTCACTCCTGTATGTACGTTCATGTGTTTTTAAGTGGCCCAGTTGAGAGAAGCTCTTCCGCAGTCAGAGCAGGAGTAAGGCTTCACTCCTGTATGTATACGTTCATGTTTTTTAAGTCGCCCAGTTGAGAGAAACTCTTTCCACAGTCAGAACAGGAGTAAGGCTTCTCTCCTGTGTGTGTTCTCTGGTGAACTTTTTGCTCAGTTGATGTTTTGAAGCATTTTTCACAGTCAGAGCAGGAATAAGGCTTATCTCCTGTATGTATACGTTCATGTGTTTTTAAGTCGCCCAGTTGAGAGAAACTCTTTCCACAGTCAGAGCAGGAGTAAGGCTTTTCTCCTGTGTGATTTCTTTGGTGAACTTTTAGAGCAGTTGATCTTTTGAAGCATTTTTCACAGTCAGAGCAGAAGTAAGGTTTCTCTCCTGTATGTATACGTTCATGTGTTTTTAAGTCTCCCAGTTGAGAGAAACTCGCCCCACAGGCAGAGCAGGAGTAAGGCTTCTCTCCTGTGTGTATACGTTCATGTCTTTTTAAGGTGCCCAGTTGAGAGAAACTCGCCCCACAGTCAGAGCAGGAATACGGCTTCTCTCCTCTGTGCACTCTCTGATGAACTGTCAGAGCCCTTGATGTTGTGAATCTCTTCCCACAGTCAGTACAGGAATACAAATTCTCTCCTGTGTGTATTTTACATGTAATTTTAGCTTTGATGCAATTGAAAATTCTGATGGTGAATGCTAGGGCATTGTGGATGGGGGTGTGAATGCTGGGGCATTGTAGATGGGGATGGTGAATGCTAAGGCATTGTAGATGGGGATGGTGAATGTTATGGCGTTGTGGATGGGGATGGTGAATGCTGGGGCATTGTAGATGGGGATGGTGAATCTAGGGCATTGTAGATGGGGATGGTGAATGTTAGGGAATTGTGGATGGGGATGGTGAATGCTAGGGCATTGTGAATGGAAATGGTGAATTTTAAGGCATTGTGGATGGGGATGGTGAATGCTGGGGCATTGTAGATGGGGATGGTGAATGCTGGGGCATTGTGGATGGGGATGGTGAATGCTAGGGCATTGTAGATGGGGATGGTGAATGCTGGGGCATTGTGGATGGGGATGGTGAATGCTAGGGCATTGTAGATGGGGATGGTGAATGCTAAGGCATTGTAGATGGGGATGGTGAATGCTTGTACGTGTACTCAGAGCAAGTTCTAACAGGCTGGCAAGTGTCTTCACTGAAATGTTCAACCTCTCCCTGTCTGAGTCTGTAATACCAACATGTTTCAAGCAGACCACCATCGTCCCTGAGTCCAAGAACGCCAAGGTAACCTGTCTGAATGTCTATCACCCTGTAGCACTCACATCTGTAATTATGAAGTTCTTTGAAAGGCTGGTCATGGCTAATATCGACACCATCATCACACAATCTCAATTCCACTCCACACTGCCCTTTCCCACTGGGACAAAAGGAACACCTACGTGAGAATGCTGTTCATTGACTACAGCTCAGCGTTCAACACCATAGTGCCCTCAAAGCTCATCACTAAGCTAAGGATCCTGGGACTAAACACCTCCCTCTGCAACTGGATCCTAGACTTCCTGATGGGTCGCCCCCAGTTGGTGAGGGTAGGTAACAACACATCCACCACACTGACCGTCAACAAGGGGGCCCCTCGGGGGTGGGAGCTTAGTCCCCTCCTGTAATTCCTGTTCACCCACGAATCAAATCAAATCAAATTTATTTATATAGCCCTTCGTACATCAGCTGATATCTCAAAGTGCTGTACAGAAACCCAGCCTAAAACCCCAAACAGCAAGCAATGTAGGTGTAGAAGCACGGTGGCTAGGAAATACTCCCTAGAAAGGCCAAAACCTAGGAAGAAACCTAGAGAGGAACCAGGCTATGTGGGGTGGCCAGTCCTCTTCTGGCTGTGCCAGGTGGAGATTATAACAGAACATGGCCAAGATGTTCAAATGTTCATAAATGACCAGCATGGTCAAATAATAATAATCACAGGCAGAACAGTTGAAACTGGAGCAGCAGCACGGCCAGGTGGACTGGGGACAGCAAGGAGTCATCATGCCAGGTAGTCCTGAGGCATGGTCCTGGGCTTAGGTCCTCCGAGAGAGAGAAAGAAAGAGAGAATTAGAGAGAGCATACTCAAATTCACACAGGACACCGAATAGGACAGGAGAAGTACTCCAGATATAACAAACTGACCCTAGCCCCCCGACACATAAACTACTGCCGCATAAATACTGGAGGCTGAGACAGGAGGGGTCAGGAGACTCTGTGGCCCCATCCGATGATACCCCTGAACAAGGCCAAACAGGCAGGATATAACCCCACCCACCCCTGAACAAGGCCAAACAGGCAGGTAAAACCCCACCCACCCCTGAACAAGGTCAAACAGGCAGGATATAACCCCACCCACCCCTGAACAAGGCCAAACAGGCAGGATATAGCCCCACCCACCCCTGAACAAGGCCAAACAGGCAGGATATAGCCCCACCCACCCCTGAACAAGGCCAAACAGGCAGGATATAGCCCCACCCACCCCTGAACAAGGCCAAACAGGCAGGTTATAACCCCACCCACCCCTGAACAAGGCCAAACAGGCAGGATATAGCCCCACCCACCCCTGAACAAGGCCAAACAGGCAGGATATAGCCCCACCCACCCCTGAACAAGGCCAAACAGGCAGGATATAACCCCACCCACCCCTGAACAAGGCCAAACAGGCAGGATATAGCCCCACCCACCCCTGAACAAGGCCAAACAGGCAGGATATAGCCCCACCCACCCCTGAACAAGGCCAAACAGGCAGGATTTAGCCCCACCCACCCCTGAACAAGGCCAAACAGGCAGGATATAGCCCCACCCACCCCTGAACAAGGCCAAACAGGCAGGATATAGCCCCACCAACCCCTGAACAAGGCCAAACAGGCAGGCTTTAACCTCACCCACCCCTGAACAAGGCCAAACAGGCAGGTTATAACCCCACCCACCCCTGAACAAGGCCAAACAGGTAGGATATAACCCCACCCACCCCCGGACAAGGCCAAACAGGCAGGTTATAACCCCACCCACCCCTGAACAAGGCCAAACAGGCAGGATATAGCCCCACCCACCCCTGAACAAGGCCAAACAGGCAGGATATAGCCCCACCCACCCCTGAACAAGGCCAAACAGGCAGGATATAGCCCCACCCACCCCTGAACAAGGCCAAACAGGCAGGTTATAACCCCACCCACCCCTGAACAAGGTCAAACAGGCAGGATATAACCCCACCCACCCCTGAACAAGGCCAAACAGGCAGGATATAGCCCCACCCACCCCTGAACAAGGCCAAACAGGCAGGATATAGCCCCACCCACCCCTGAACAAGGCCAAACAGGCAGGATATAGCCCCACCCACCCCTGGACAAGGCCAAACAGGCAGGTTATAACCCCACCCACCCCCGGACACGGATACGTTGCTGCTACTCTGTTTATTATCTATCCTGATTCCCGAGTCACTTTTACCCCTACCCACATGTACATACTGTATTACAAAATGGAGTTATACTTTTTACTGTCTGTCCATAGAACATTCTTCCAAGAGTCTTGATGATCATCCAGGTGCTTTCTGGGTAAACTTTTAGGATGACATGGATCCCATTATGTCTGTTGAAAACCAAACACTGCTTTCCAAAGTAAGAACCTCATACCAACGGTCCAGCATGGTGGTTAGGCATGTAGCCTAGTGGTTAGAGCGTTGGACTAGTAACCGAAAGGTTGCAAGATCGAATCCCCGAGCTGACAAGGTCTGTCGTTCTGCCCCTGAACAGGCAGGTAACCCACTGTTCCTAGGCCGTCATTGAAAATAAGAATTTGTTCTTAACTGACTTGCCTGGTTAAATAAAGGTAAAATAAATAAAAATAAGTTTAAAAAAAGTGATGGTAGTGTGATGGTTTGGGGTCCAGCATGGTGGTGGTAGTGTGATGGTTTGGGGTCCAGCGTGGTGGTGGTAGTGTGATGGTTTGGGGTCAGCATGGTGGTGGTAGTGTGATGGTTTGGGGTCAGCATGGTGGTGGTAGTGTGATGGTTTGGGGTCAGCATGGTGGTGGTAGTGTGATGGTTTGGGGTCCAGCATGGTGGTGGTAGTGTGATGGTTGGGGTCCAGCGTGGTGGTAGTGTGATGGTTTGGGGTCAGCATGGTGGTGGTAGTGTGATGGTTTGGGGTCCAGCATGGTGGTGGTAGTGTGATGGTTTGGGGTCAGCATGGTGGTGGTAGTGTGATGGTTTGGGGTCCAGCGTGATGGTAGTGTGATGGTTTGGGGTCAGCATGGTGGTGGTAGTGTGATGGTTTGGGGTCAGCATGGTGGTGGTAGTGTGATGGTTTGGGGTCCAGCATGGTGGTGGTAGTGTGATGGTTTGGGGTCCAGCGTGGTGGTGGTAGTGTGATGGTTTGGGGTCAGCGTGGTGGTGGTAGTGTGATGGTTTGGGGTCAGCATGGTGGTGGTAGTGTGATAGTTTGGGGTCAGCATGGTGGTGGTAGTGTGATGGTTTGGGGTCCAGCATGGTGGTGGTAGTGTGATGGTTTGGGGTCCAGCGTGGTGGTAGTGTGATGGTTTGGGGTCAGCATGGTGGTGGTAGTGTGATGGTTTGGGGTCCAGCGTGGTGGTAGTGTAATGGTTTGGGGTCAGCATGGTGGTGGTAGTGTGATGGTTTGGGGTCCAGCATGGTGGTGGTAGTGTGATGGTTTGGGGTCCAGCATGGTGGTGGTAGTGTGATGGTTTGGGGTCCAGCATGGTGGTGGTAGTGTGATGGTTTTGGGTCCAGCATGGTGGTGGTAGTGTGATGGTTTTGGGTCCAGCATGGTGGTGGTAGTGTGATGGTTTGGGGTCCAGCATGGTGGTGGTAGTGTGATGGTTTGGGGTCCAGCATGGTGGTGGTAGTGTGATGGTTTGGGGTCCAGCATGGTGGTGGTAGTGTGATGGTTTGGGGTCCAGCATGGTGATGGTAGTGTGATGGTTTGGGGTCCAGCATGGTGGTGGTAGTGTGATGGTTTAGGGCTGACAATCATGTAATTTTGGGTAACTGTCATTTTTATAATTAACTAAGCTTGGGCTTTGTAATGTATAATAATGTATAGTAATGTATTATAATGTATAATAATGTATAATAATGTATAGTAATGTATTATAATGTATTATAATGTATAATAATGTATAGTAATGTATTATAATGTATTATAATGTATAATAATGTATAGTAATGTATTATAATGCATCATAATGTATTATAATGCATCATAATGTATCATCATGTATAATAATATATTATAATGTATCAGACTGTATTAAAATGCATCTTTGAAATCAGTTACAACATAGCCTACTTAATAGATGTGGTGGTTATGAGAGGTTTTGTTTTGGTCTTTTAGTTTAGGGCTGTGACAATCATGTCATTTTGGGTATCTGTCATTTTTATAATTAACAAAGCATGGGCTTTGTAATGTATCATAATGCATCATAATGTATCATAATGCATCATAATGTATCATAATGTATCATCATGTTTCATAATGAATCATAATGTATCATCATGCATCATAATGTATCATAATGTATCATAATGTATCATCATGTTTCATAATTTATTATAATGCATCATAATGCATCATAATGCATCATAATGTATCATCATGTTTCATAATTTATTATAATGCATCATAATGTATCATAATGTATCATCATGTTTCATAATTTATTATAATGCATCATAATGTATCATAATGCATCATAATGCATCATAATGTATCATAATGCATCATAATGTATCATAATGTATCATAATGCATCATAATGTATCATAATGTATCATAATGCATCATAATGTATCATAATGCATCATAATGTATCATCATGTTTCATAATGTATCATAATGCATTATAATGTATCATAATGCATCATAATGTATCATAAATAATATAATGTTTCATAATGTATCATAATGCATCATAATGTATCGTAATGTATCATAATGCATCATAATGTATCGTAGTGTATCATAATGTATCATAATATTTCATAATGTTTCATAATGTATCATAATGCATCATAATGTATTATAATGTATCATAATATGTAATATAATGTTTCATAATGTATCATAATGCATCATAATGTATCATAATGTATCATAATGCATCTAAATGTTTCATGCTAGGTAAAGCTAGGTAAAGCTAGGTAAAGCTCCGCCCTATCTCAGCTCACTGGTCACGATGGCAACACCCATCCGTAGCACGCGCTCCAGCAGGTGTATCTCACTGATCATCCCTAAAGCCAACACCTCATTTGGCCGCCTTTCGTTCCAGTACTCTGCTGCCTGTGACTGGAACGAATTGCAAAAATCGCTGAAGTTGGAGACTTTTATCTCCCTCACCAACTTCAAACATCAGCTATCTGAGCAGCTAACCGATCGCTGCAGCTGTACATAGTCTATTGGTAAATAGCCCACCCTTTTCACCTACCTCATCCCCATACTGTTTTTATTTATTTACTTTTCTGCTCTTCTGCACACCAATATCTCTACCTGTACATGACCATCTGATCATTTATCACTCCAGTGTTAATCTGCAAAATTGTAATTATTTGCCTACCTCCTCATGCCTTTTGCACACATTGTATATAGACCCCCCCTTTGTTTTCTACTGTGTTATTGACTTGTTAATTGTTTACTCCATGTGTAACTCTTTGTTGTCTGCTCACACTGCTATGCTTTATCTTGGCCAGGTCGCAGTTGCAAATGAGAACTTGTTCTCAACTAGCCTACCTGGTTAAATAAAGGTGTTCTCAACTAGCCTACCTGGTTAAATAAAGGTGTTCTCAACTGGCCTACCTGGTTAAATAAAGGTGTTCTCAACTGGCCTACCTGGTTAAATAAAGGTGTTCTCAACTAGCCTACCTGGTTAAATAAAGGTGTTCTCAGCTAGCCTACCTGGTTAAATAAAGGTGTTCTCAACTAGCCTACCTGGTTAAATAAAGGTGAAAAAAAAATAAAAAAGAATGTATCATAATGTATCATAATGCATCAAAATGTATAATAATGTATTATAATGTATTATAATGTATAATAATGTATTATAATGTATAGTAATGTATTATAATGTATAATAATGTATTATAATGTATAATAATGTATTATAATGTATAGTAATGTATTATGATGTATAATAATGTATTATAATGTATCATAATGCATCAAAATGTATAATAATGTATTATAATGTATTATAATGTATAATAATGTATTATAATGTATAGTAATGTATTATAATGTATAATAATGTATTATAATGTATAATAATGTATAATAATGTATTATAATGTATTATAATGTATTATAATGTATTATAATGTATTATAATGTATAATAATGTATAGTAATGTATTATAATGCATCGTAATGTATTATAATGCATCATAATGTATCATCATGTATAATAATATATTATAATGTATCAGACTGTATTAAAATGCATCTTTGAAATCAGTTACAACATAGCCTACTTAATAGATGTGGTGGTTATGAGAGGTTTTGTTTTGGTCTTTTAGTTTAGGGCTGTGACAATCATGTCATTTTGGGTATCTGTCATTTTTATAATTAACAAAGCATGGGCTTTGTAATGTATCATAATGCATCATAATGTATCATAATGCATCATAATGTATCATAATGTATCATCATGTTTCATAATGAATCATAATGTATCATCATGCATCATAATGTATCATAATGTATCATAATGTATCATCATGTTTCATAATTTATTATAATGCATCATAATGCATCATAATGCATCATAATGTATCATCATGTTTCATAATTTATTATAATGCATCATAATGTATCATAATGTATCATAATGTATCATAATGTATCATCATGTTTCATAATTTATTATAATGCATCATAATGTATCATAATGCATCATAATGTATCATAATGTATCATAATGTATCATAATGTATCATCATGTTTCATAATTTATTATAATGCATCATAATGTATCATAAATAATATAATGTTTCATAATGTATCATAATGCATCATAATGTATCGTAGTGTATCATAATGTATCATAATATTTCATAATGTTTCATAATGTATCATAATGTATCGTAATGTATCATAATGCATCATAATGTATCGTAATGTATCATAATGTATCATAATGTTTCATAATGTTTCATAATGTATCATAATGTATCATAATGTATTATAATGTATCATAATGCATCATCATCTTTCATAATGTATCATAATGCATCATAATGTATCATAATGTATTCCAATGTATCATAATGTTTCATAATGTATCATAATGTATCATAATGCATTATAATGTTTCATAATGTACCATAATGTATCATAATGCTTCATAATGCATCATAATGTTTCATAATGTTTCATAATGTATCATAATGTATCATAATGTATTATAATGTATCATAATGCATCATCATCTTTCATAATGTATCATAATGCATCATAATGTATCATAATGTATTCCAATGTATCATAATGTTTCATAATGTATCATAATGTATCATAATGCATTATAATGTTTCATAATGTACCATAATGTATCATAATGCTTCATAATGTATCATAATGCTTCATAATGTATCATAATGCATCATAATGTACCATAATGTATCATAATGCTTCATAATGTATCATAATGTATTATAATGCATCTTCGAAAATAAGTTACGACATAGCCTTCTTAATGTATAAAACACCGGTCTCAAAAACGATTCGTTCAGACTGCTTAGAAGTTTAGGCTTCTCCTCCAAATAGCATGATAATACAATGTTGAATTGGCCGGTCCTAGAATGATACAATGTTGTATTGGCCGGTCCTAGAATGATACAATCATGAATTGGCCGGTCCTAGAATGATACAATGTTGAATTGGCAAGTCCTATAATGATACAATGTTGTATTGGCCGACCCTATAATGATACAATGTTCTATTGGCCGGTCCTGTAATGATACAATGCTGTATTGGCCGACACATGGTTTACTATTCCAGCAGCTATGGTTTACTATTCCAGCAGCTATGGTTTACTATTCCAGCAGCTATGGTTTACTATTCCAGCAGCTATGGTTTACTATTCCAGCAGCTATAGTTTACTATTCCAGCAGCTATGGTTTACTATTCCAGCAGCTATGGTTTACTATTCCAGCAGCTATAGTTTACTATTCCAGCAGCTATGGTTTACTATTCCAGCAGCTATGGTTTACTATTCCAGCAGCTATGGTTTACTATTCCAGCAGCTATGGTTTACTATTCCAGCAGCTATGGTTTACTATTCCAGCAGCTATAGTTTACTATTCCAGCAGCTATCATCTTCTAGAATGATCCAATGTCATCATGATGGTTGTGAAAGATAGTTTACACCATTCTCATTCAGGTTCTTGTCCAAAGCAACAGTTTTAGACCCTTGGTAACACCTAGGTAAAACCCTCGGTTTGGCTCGCTAACACATGCAGATGAGGCTGTCAAATTCCTCTTTGCCGATGGTTCCCACCGGATCAGGGAGCAGCACAGATTTGGCCGACAGTAACAGGGGCTTCGTTGGAAACCGATGATGTGTGGCAAGAATTTGACGAGGGTCATAAACAACTCCTTACACGGCATCTAACATTTCAGATTGCTACTTTAGTTGCTCATTTCTGTTTTGATGATTCAGAACTATTCCAACTAGCCTATGTATTGCAATTACTTTTGTGTCATATTTCATTTTGTTCTCCCAACATAACCCGAACCAGGATTTCCTGACGGAGCTCAAACTGTTCTTGGCTGAGTTTCCCTCTGCTATACTAGCATAACGAGGGCAAGAGATTTCCCCTTATACTCGGTCTAGCAGTTAATTACCTGTCCATAACAGCTACCTCGGGGCCCAGTGAACAGGTTTCTTCAAAAGCAGGAGAGCTTATCTCCAAGAAGCGGTTCAGGTTTCAAATCAAGTCCAGACGACTCTATTGTTGTATTACAACCTGTAGCCCAGTAGACCAACTGAAAACTTATCAGAAACATGTTGGATCGTTTTCACTGCTTTTTATTTCCTTAAAACAGGACGTCTTTTTGGAAATTGTACACGGATAAAATATTTGCCTAAACCTTGTTGATCTGCAGAAATGACAAAGAAAACTTTAGCGTTGTTAACTAGATTATTCATTAAATAATTCTAGCGATTTAGGACATTATCCTGGTGAGCATCTCTTTATTTAGTCTCCCAGGGAAACAAGTTATGACCCCAGATAAACTGTATTTAGTCTTCTAGACCCAGGGCAACAAGTTATGACCCCAGATAAACTGTATTTAGTCTCCCAGGGAAACAAGTTATGACCCCAGATAACCTGTATTTAGTCTCCCATGGAAACAAGTTATGACCCCAGATAAACTGTGTTTAGTCTCCCAGGGCAACAAGTTATGACCCCAGATAAACTGTATTTAGTCTCCCAGGGCAACAAGTTATGACCCCAGATAACCTGTATTTAGTCTCCCAGGGAAACAAGTTATGACCCCAGATAAACTGTATTTAGTCTTCTAGACCCAGGGCAACAAGTTATGACCCCAGATAAACTGTATTTAGTCTCCCAGGGAAACACGTTTTGACCCCAGATAAACTGTGTTTAGTCTCCCAGGGCAACAAGTTATGACCCCAGATAAACTGTGTTTAGTCTCCCAGGGAAACAAGTTATGACCCCAGATAAACTGTGTTTAGTCTCCCAGGGAAACAAGTTATGACCCCAGATAAACTGTGTTTAGTCTCCCAGGGAAACAAGTTATGACCCCAGATAAACTGTATTTAGTCTCCCAGGGAAACAAGTTATGACCCCAGATAAACTGTGTTTAGTCTTCTAGAACTAGGGAAACAAGTTTTGACCCCAGATAAACTGTGTTGAGTCTCCCAGGGCAACAAGTTATGACCCCAGATTAACTGTGTTTAGTCTCCCAGGGCAACAAGTTATGACCCCAGATAAACTGTATTTAGTCTTCTAGACCCAGGGCAACAAGTTATGACCCCAGATAAACTGTATTTAGTCTCCCAGGGAAACGAGTTTTGACCCCAGATAAACTGTGTTTAGTCTCCCAGGGCAACAAGTTATGACCCCAGATAAACTGTGTTTAGTCTCCCAGGGAAACAAGATATGACCCCAGATAAACTGTATTTAGTCTCCCAGGGAAACAAGTTATGACCCCAGATAAACTGTGTTTAGTCTTCTAGAACTAGGGAAGCAAGTTATGACCCCAGATAACCTGTATTTAGTCTCCCAGGGAAACAAGTTATGACCCCAGATAAACTGTATTTAGTCTTCTAGACCCAGGGCAACAAGTTATGACCCCAGATAAACTGTATTTAGTCTCCCAGGGAAACAAGTTTTGACCCCAGATAAACTGTGTTTAGTCTCCCAGGGCAACAAGTTATGACCCCAGATAAACTGTGTTTAGTCTCCCAGGGAAACAAGTTATGACCCCAGATAAACTGTGTTTAGTCTCCCAGGGAAACAAGTTATGACCCCAGATAAACTGTGTTTAGTCTCCCAGGGAAACAAGTTATGACCCCAGATAAACTGTATTTAGTCTCCCAGGGAAACAAGTTATGACCCCAGATAAACTGTGTTTAGTCTTCTAGAACTAGGGAAACAAGTTTTGACCCCAGATAAACTGTGTTGAGTCTCCCAGGGCAACAAGTTATGACCCCAGATTAACTGTGTTTAGTCTCCCAGGGCAACAAGTTATAACCCCAGATAAACTGTATTTAGTCTCCCAGGGCAACAAGTTATGACCCCAGGTAAACTGCATTTAGTCTCCCAGGGAAACAAGTTATGACCCCAGATAAACTGTATTTAGTCTCCCAGGGAAACAAGTTATGACCCCAGATAAACTGTATTTAGTCTCCCAGGGAAACAAGTTATGACCCCAGATAAACTGTGTTTAGTCTTCTAGAACTAGGGAAACAAGTTATGACCCCAGATAACCTGTATTTAGTCTCCCAGGGAAACAAGTTATGACCCCAGATAAACTGTATTTAGTCTTCTAGACCCAGGGCAACAAGTTATGACCCCAGATAAACTGTATTTAGTCTCCCAGGGAAACAAGGTATGACCCCAGGTAAACTGTGTTTAGTCTCCCAGGGAAACAAGTTATGACCCCAGATAAACAGTATTTAGTCTCCCAGGGCAACAAGTTATGACCCCAGATTAACTGTGTTTAGTCTCCCAGGGCAACAAGTTATGACCCCAGATAAACTGTATTTAGTCTCCCAGGGCAACAAGTTATGACCCCAGATAACCTGTATTTAGTCTCCCAGGGAAACAAGTTATGACCCCAGATAAACTGTATTTAGTCTTCTAGACCCAGGGCAACAAGTTATGACCCCAGATAAACTGTATTTAGTCTCCCAGGGAAACAAGTTTTGACCCCAGATAAACTGTGTTTAGTCTCCCAGGGAAACAAGTTATGACCCCAGATAAACTGTGTTTAGTCTCCCAGGGAAACAAGTTATGACCCCAGATAAACTGTATTTAGTCTCCCAGGGAAACAAGTTATGACCCCAGATAAACTGTGTTTAGTCTTCTAGAACTAGGGAAACAAGTTATGTTCCCAGATAACCTGTATTTAGTCTCCCAGGGAAACAAGTTATGACCCCAGATAAACTGTATTTAGTCTTCTAGACCCAGGGCAACAAGTTATGACCCCAGATAAACTGTATTTAGTCTCCCAGGGAAACAAGTTTTGACCCCAGATAAACTGTGTTTAGTCTTCTAGAACTAGGGAAACAAGTTTTGACCCCAGATAAACTGTGTTGAGTCTCCCAGGGCAACAAGTTATGACCCCAGATTAACTGTGTTTAGTCTCCCAGGGCAACAAGTTATGACCCCAGATAAACTGTATTTAGTCTCCCAGGGCAACAAGGTATAACCCCAGATTAACTGTATTTAGTCTCCCAGGGAAACAAGTTATGACCCCAGATAAACTGTATTTAGTCTCCCAGGGCAACAAGTTATGACCCCAGATTAACTGTGTTTAGTCTCCCAGGGCAACAAGTTATGACCCCAGATAAACTGTATTTAGTCTCCCAGGGCAACAAGTTATGACCCCAGATAACCTGTATTTAGTCTCCCAGGGAAACAAGTTATGACCCCAGATACACTGTATTTAGTCTTCTAGACCCAGGGCAACAAGTTATGACCCCAGATAAACTGTGTTTAGTCTCCCAGGGCAACAAGTTATGACCCCAGATAAACTGTGTTTAGTCTCCCAGGGAAACAAGTTATGACCCCAGATAAACTGTGTTTAGTCTCCCAGGGAAACAAGATATGACCCCAGATAAACTGTGTTTAGTCTCCCAGGGAAACAAGTTATGACCCCAGATAAATTGTATTTAGTCTCCCAGGGAAACAAGTTATGACCCCAGATAAACTGTGTTTAGTCTTCTAGAACTAGGGAAACAAGTTATGACCCCAGATAACCTGTATTTAGTCTCCCAGGGAAACAAGTTATGACCCCAGATAAACTGTATTTAGTCTTCTAGACCCAGGGCAACAAGTTATGACCCCAGATAAACTGTATTTAGTCTCCCAGGGAAACAAGTTATGACCCCAGATAAACTGTATTTAGTCTCCCAGGGAAACAAGTTATGACCCCAGATAAACTGTGTTTAGTCTTCTAGAACTAGGGAAACAAGTTTTGACCCCAGATAAACTGTGTTGAGTCTCCCAGGGCAACAAGTTATGACCCCAGATTAACTGTGTTTAGTCTCCCAGGGCAACAAGTTATGACCCCAGATAAACTGTGTTTAGTCTCCCAGGGCAACAAGTTATAACCCCAGATAAACTGTATTTAGTCTCCCAGGGCAACAAGTTATGACCCCAGATAAACTGCATTTAGTCTCCCAGGGAAACAAGTTATGACCCCAGATAAACTGTATTTAGTCTCCCAGGGAAACAAGTTATGACCCCAGATAAACTGTATTTAGTCTCCCAGGGAAACAAGTTATGACCCCAGATTAACTGTGTTTAGTCTTTTAGACCCAGGGCAACAAGTTATGACCCCAGATAAACTGTATTTAGTCTACCAGGGCAACAAGTTATGACCCCAGATTAACTGTGTTTAGTCTCCCAGGGCAACAAGTTATGACCCCAGATAAACTGTATTTAGTCTCCCAGGGCAACAAGTTATGACCCCAGATAACCTGTATTTAGTCTCCCAGGGAAACAAGTTATGACCCCAGATAAACTGTATTTAGTCTTCTAGACCCAGGGCAACAAGTTATGACCCCAGATAAACTGTATTTAGTCTCCCAGGGAAACAAGTTTTGACCCCAGATGAACTGTGTTTAGTCTCCCAGGGAAACAAGTTATGACCCCAGATAAACTGTGTTTAGTCTCCCAGGGAAACAAGTTATGACCCCAGATAAACTGTATTTAGTCTCCCAGGGAAACAAGTTATGACCCCAGATAAACTGTGTTTAGTCTTCTAGAACTAGGGAAACAAGTTATGTTCCCAGATAACCTGTATTTAGTCTCCCAGGGAAACAAGTTATGACCCCAGATAAACTGTATTTAGTCTTCTAGACCCAGGGCAACAAGTTATGACCCCAGATAAACTGTATTTAGTCTCCCAGGGAAACAAGTTTTGACCCCAGATAAACTGTGTTTAGTCTTCTAGAACTAGGGAAACAAGTTTTGACCCCAGATAAACTGTGTTGAGTCTCCCAGGGAAACAAGTTATGACCCCAGATAAACTGTGTTTAGTCTCCCAGGGAAACAAGTTATGACCCCAGATAAACTGTGTTTAGTCTCCCAGGGAAACAAGTTATGACCCCAGATAAACTGTATTTAGTCTCCCAGGGAAACAAGTTATGACCCCAGATAAACTGTGTTTAGTCTTCTAGAACTAGGGAAACAAGTTATGACCCCAGATAAACTGTATTTAGTCTTCTAGACCCAGGGCAACAAGTTATGACCCCAGATAAACTGTATTTAGTCTCCCAGGGAAACAAGTTTTGACCCCAGATAAACTGTGTTTAGTCTCCCAGGAAAACAAGTTATGACCCCAGATAAACTGTGTTTAGTCTCCCAGGGAAACAAGTTATGACCCCAGATAAACTGTGTTTAGTCTCCCAGGGAAACAAGTTATGACCCCAGATAAACTGTATTTAGTCTCCCAGGGAAATAAGTTATGACCCCAGATAAACTGTATTTAGTCTCCCAGGGAAACAAGTTATGACCCCAGATAAACTGTGTTTAGTCTTCTAGACCCAGGGCAACAAGTTATGACCCCAGATAAACAGTATTTAGTCTCCCAGGGCAACAAGTTATGACCCCAGATTAACTGTGTTTAGTCTCCCAGGGCAACAAGTTATGACCCCAGATAAACTGTATTTAGTCTCCCAGGGCAACAAGTTATGACCCCAGATAACCTGTATTTAGTCTCCCAGGGAAACAAGTTATGACCCCAGATAAACTGTATTTAGTCTTCTAGACCCAGGGCAACAAGTTATGACCCCAGATAAACTGTATTTAGTCTCCCAGGGAAACAAGTTTTGACCCCAGATAAACTGTGTTTAGTCTCCCAGGGAAACAAGTTATGACCCCAGATAAACTGTGTTTAGTCTCCCAGGGAAACAAGTTATGACCCCAGATAAACTGTATTTAGTCTCCCAGGGAAACAAGTTATGACCCCAGATAAACTGTGTTTAGTCTTCTAGAACTAGGGAAACAAGTTATGTTCCCAGATAACCTGTATTTAGTCTCCCAGGGAAACAAGTTATGACCCCAGATAAACTGTATTTAGTCTTCTAGACCCAGGGCAACAAGTTATGACCCCAGATAAACTGTATTTAGTCTCCCAGGGAAACAAGTTTTGACCCCAGATAAACTGTGTTTAGTCTTCTAGAACTAGGGAAACAAGTTTTGACCCCAGATAAACTGTGTTGAGTCTCCCAGGGCAACAAGTTATGACCCCAGATTAACTGTGTTTAGTCTCCCAGGGCAACAAGTTATGACCCCAGATAAACTGTATTTAGTCTCCCAGGGCAACAAGGTATAACCCCAGATTAACTGTATTTAGTCTCCCAGGGAAACAAGTTATGACCCCAGATAAACTGTATTTAGTCTCCCAGGGCAACAAGTTATGACCCCAGATTAACTGTGTTTAGTCTCCCAGGGCAACAAGTTATGACCCCAGATAAACTGTATTTAGTCTCCCAGGGCAACAAGTTATGACCCCAGATAACCTGTATTTAGTCTCCCAGGGAAACAAGTTATGACCCCAGATACACTGTATTTAGTCTTCTAGACCCAGGGCAACAAGTTATGACCCCAGATAAACTGTGTTTAGTCTCCCAGGGCAACAAGTTATGACCCCAGATAAACTGTGTTTAGTCTCCCAGGGAAACAAGTTATGACCCCAGATAAACTGTGTTTAGTCTCCCAGGGAAACAAGATATGACCCCAGATAAACTGTGTTTAGTCTCCCAGGGAAACAAGTTATGACCCCAGATAAACTGTATTTAGTCTCCCAGGGAAACAAGTTATGACCCCAGATAAACTGTGTTTAGTCTTCTAGAACTAGGGAAACAAGTTATGACCCCAGATAACCTGTATTTAGTCTCCCAGGGAAACAAGTTATGACCCCAGATAAACTGTATTTAGTCTTCTAGACCCAGGGCAACAAGTTATGACCCCAGATAAACTGTATTTAGTCTCCCAGGGAAACAAGTTATGACCCCAGATAAACTGTATTTAGTCTCCCAGGGAAACAAGTTTTGACCCCAGATAAACTGTGTTTAGTCTCCCAGGGAAACAAGTTATGACCCCAGATAAACTGTATTTAGTCTTCTAGACCCAGGGCAACAAGTTATGACCCCAGATAAACTGTATTTAGTCTCCCAGGGAAACAAGTTTTGACCCCAGATAAACTGTGTTTAGTCTCCCAGGAAAACAAGTTATGACCCCAGATAAACTGTGTTTAGTCTCCCAGGGAAACAAGTTATGACCCCAGATAAACTGTGTTAGTCTCCCAGGGAAACAAGTTATGACCCCAGATAAACTGTATTTAGTCTCCCAGGGAAACAAGTTATGACCCCAGATAAACTGTATTTAGTCTCCCAGGGAAACAAGTTATGACCCCAGATAAACTGTGTTTAGTCTTCTAGAACTAGGGAAACAAGTTTTGACCCCAGATAAACTGTGTTGAGTCTCCCAGGGCAACAAGTTATGACCCCAGATTAACTGTGTTTAGTCTCCCAGGGCAACAAGTTATGACCCCAGATAACTGTGTTTAGTCTCCCAGGGCAACAAGTTATAACCCCAGATAAACTGTATTTAGTCTCCCAGGGCAACAAGTTATGACCCCAGATAAACTGCATTTAGTCTCCCAGGGAAACAAGTTATGACCCCAGATAAACTGTATTTAGTCTCCCAGGGAAACAAGTTATGACCCCAGATAAACTGTATTTAGTCTCCCAGGGAAACAAGTTATGACCCCAGATTAACTGTGTTTAGTCTTTTAGACCCAGGGCAACAAGTTATGACCCCAGATAAACTGTATTTAGTCTACCAGGGCAACAAGTTATGACCCCAGATTAACTGTGTTTAGTCTCCCAGGGCAACAAGTTATGACCCCAGATAACTGTATTTAGTCTCCCAGGGCAACAAGTTATGACCCCAGATAACCTGTATTTAGTCTCCCAGGGAAACAAGTTATGACCCCAGATAAACTGTATTTAGTCTTCTAGACCCAGGGCAACAAGTTATGACCCCAGATAAACTGTATTTAGTCTCCCAGGGAAACAAGTTTTGACCCAGATGAACTGTGTTTAGTCTCCCAGGGAAACAAGTTATGACCCCAGATAAACTGTGTTTAGTCTCCCAGGGAAACAAGTTATGACCCCAGATAAACTGTATTTAGTCTCCCAGGGAAACAAGTTATGACCCAGATAAACTGTGTTTAGTCTTCTAGAACTAGGGAAACAAGTTATGTTCCCAGATAACCTGTATTTAGTCTCCCAGGGAAACAAGTTATGACCCCAGATAAACTGTATTTAGTCTTCTAGACCCAGGGCAACAAGTTATGACCCCAGATAAACTGTATTTAGTCTCCCAGGGAAACAAGTTTTGACCCCAGATAAACTGTGTTTAGTCTTCTAGAACTAGGGAAACAAGTTTTGACCCCAGATAAACTGTGTTGAGTCTCCCAGGGCAACAAGTTATGACCCCAGATTAACTGTGTTTAGTCTCCCAGGGCAACAAGTTATGACCCCAGATAAACTGTATTTAGTCTCCCAGGGCAACAAGTTATAACCCCAGATAAACTGTATTTAGTCTCCCAGGGCACAAGTTATGACCCCAGATAAACTGTATTTAGTCTTCTAGACCCAGGGCAACAAGTTATGACCCCAGATAAACTGTATTTAGTCTCCCAGGGAAACAAGTTTGACCCCAGATAAACTGTGTTTAGTCTTCTAGAACTAGGGAAACAAGTTTTGACCCCAGATAAACTGTGTTGAGTCTCCCAGGGCAACAAGTTATGACCCCAGATAAACTGTATTTAGTCTCCCAGGGCAACAAGTTATAACCCCAGATAAACTGTATTAGTCTCCCAGGGAAACAAGTTATGACCCCCAGATAAACTGTATTTAGTCTCCCAGGGAAACAAGTTATGACCCCAGATTAACTGTGTTTAGTCTTCTAGACCCAGGGCAACAAGTTATGACCCCAGATAAACTGTATTTAGTCTCCCAGGGCAAACAAGTTATGACCCCAGATTAACTGTGTTTAGTCCTCCCAGGGCAACAAGTTATGACCCCAGATAAACTGTATTTAGTCTCCCAGGGCAACAAGTTATGACCCCAGATAACCTGTATTTAGTCTCCCAGGGAAACAAGTTATGACCCCAGATAAACTGTATTTAGTCTTCTAGACCCAGGGCAACAAGTTATGACCCCAGATAAACTGTGTTTAGTCTCCCAGGGAAACAAGTTATGACCCCAGATAAACTGTGTTTAGTCTCCCAGGGAAACAAGATATGACCCCAGATAAACTGTGTTTAGTCTCCAGGGAAACAAGTTATGACCCCAGATAACCTGTATTTAGTCTCCCAGGGAAACAAGTTATGACCCCAGATAAACTGTATTTAGTCTTCTAGACCCAGGGCAACAAGTTATGACCCCAGATAAACTGTATTTAGTCTCCCAGGGAAACAAGTTATGAACCCAGATAAACTGTATTTAGTCTCCCAGGGAAACAAGTTTTGACCCCAGATAAACTGTGTTTAGTCTCCAGGGAAACAAGTTATGACCCCAGAGAAACTGTATTTAGTCTTCTAGACCCAGGGCAACAAGTTATGACCCCAGATAAACTGTATTTAGTCTCCCAGGGAAAAAAGTTTTGACCCCAGATAAACTGTGTTTAGTCTCCCAGGAAAACAAGTTATGACCCCAGATAAACTGTGTTTAGTCTCCCAGGGAAACAAGTTATGACCCCAGATAAACTGTGTTAGTCTCCCAGGGAAACAAGTTATGACCCCAGATAAACTGTATTTAGTCTCCCAGGGAACAAATTATGACCCCAGATAAACTGTATTTAGTCTCCCGGGAAACAAGTTATGACCCCAGATAAACTGTGTTTAGTCTTCTAGAACTAGGGAAACAAGTTTTGACCCCAGATAAACTGTGTTGAGTCTCCCAGGCAACAAGTTATGACCCCAGATTAACTGTGTTTAGTCTCCCAGGGCAACAAGTTATGACCCCAGATAAACTGTATTTAGTCTCCCAGGGCAACAAGTTATAACCCCAGATAAACTGTATTTAAGTCTCCCAGGGCAACAAGTTATGACCCAGATAAAACTGCCATTTAGTCCGCGGAAAGTTATGACCCCAGATAAACTGTATTTAGTCTCCCAGGGAAACAAGTTATGACCCAGATAAACTGTATTTAGTCTCCCAGGGAAACAAGTTATGACCCCAGATAAACTGTGTTTAGTCCTCCCAGGGAAACAAGATATGACCCCAGATAACTGTGTATTAGTCTCGTCCAGGGAAACAAGTTATGACCCCAGATAACCTGTATTTAGTCTCCAGGGCAACAAGTTATGACCCAGATAAACTGTATTTAGTGTCCCAGGGCAACAAGTTATGACCCCAGATAAACTGTATTTAGTCTCCCAGGGAAACAAGTTATGACCCAGATAACTGTATTTAGTCTCCAGGGAAACAGTTTATGACCCCAGATAAACTGTATTTAGTCTTCTAGACCCAGGGCAAACAAGTTATGACCCCAGATAAACTGTAATTTAGTCTCCCAGGGAAACAAGTTTTGACCCCAGATAAACTGTGTTTAGTCTCCCAGGGAAACAAGTTATGACCCAGATAAACTGTGTTTAGTCTCCAGGGAAAACAAGTTATGACCCCAGATAAACTGTATTTAGTCTCCCAGGGAAACAAGTTATGACCCCAGATAAACTGTGTTTAGTCTCCCAGGGAAACAAGTTATGACCCCAGATAAACTGTATTTAGTCTCCCAGGGAAACAAGTTATGACCCCAGATAAACTGTGTTTAGTCTCCCAGGGAAACAAGTTATGACCCCAGATAAACTGTGTTTAGTCTTCTAGAACAGGGAAACAAGTTATGACCCCAGATAAACTGTATTTAGTCTCCCAGGGAAACAAGTTATGACCCCAGATAAACTGTGTTAGTAGTCTCCCAGGGCAACAAGTTATGACCCCAGATAAACTGTATTTAGTCTCCCAGGGAAACAAGTTATGACCCCAGATAAACTGTGTTTAGTCTCCCAGGGAAACAAGTTATGACCCCAGATAAACTGTGTTTAGTCTCCCAGGGAAACAAGTTATGACCCCAGATAAACTGTGTTTAGTCTCCCAGGGAAACAAGTTATGACCCCAGATAAACTGTATTTAGTCTCCCAGGGAAACAAGTTATGACCCCAGATAAACTGTATTTAGTCTCCCAGGGAAACAAGTTATGACCCCAGATAAACTGTATTTAGTCTCCCAGGGCAACAAGTTATGACCCCAGATAAACTGTTTAGTCTCCCAGGGAAACAAGTTATGACCCCAGATAAACTGTATTTAGTCTCCCAGGGAAACAAGTTATGACCCCAGATAAACTGTGTTTAGTCTCCCAGGGAAACAAGTTATGACCCCAGATAAACTGTGTTTAGTCTCCCAGGGAAACAAGTTATGACCCCAGATAAACTGTATTTAGTCTCCCAGGGAAACAAGTTATGACCCCAGATAAACTGTATTTAGTCTCCCAGGGCAACAAGTTATGACCCCAGATAAACTGTATTTAGTCTCCCAGGGAAACAAGTTATGACCCCAGATAAACTGTATTTAGTCTCCCAGGGAAACAAGTTATGACCCCAGATAAACTGTGTTTAGTCTCCCAGGGAAATGTGTATAAGAGACAAGTTATGACCCCAGATAAACTGTATTTAGTCTCCCAGGGCAACAAGTTATGACCCCAGATAAACTGTATTTAGTCTCCCAGGGAAACAAGTTATGACCCCAGATAAACTGTGTTTAGTCTCCCAGGGAAACAAGTTATGACCCCAGATAAACTGTGTTTAGTCTCCCAGGGAAACAAGTTATGACCCCAGATAAACTGTGTTTAGTCTCCCAGGGAAACAAGTTATGACCCCAGATAAACTGTATTTAGTCTCCCAGGGAAACAAGTTATGACCCCAGATAAACTGTATTTAGTCTCCCAGGGAAACAAGTTATGACCCCAGATAAACTGTGTTTAGTCTTCTAGAACCAGGGAAACAAGTTTTGACCCCAGATAAACTGTGTTTAGTCTCCCAGGGAAACAAGTTATGACCCCAGATAAACTGTGTTTAGTCTCCCAGGGCAACAAGTTATGACCCCAGATAAACTGTATTTAGTCTCCCAGGGCAACAAGTTATGACCCCAGATAAACTGTATTTAGTCTCCCAGGGCAACAAGTTATGACCCCAGATAAACTGTATTTAGTCTCCCAGGGAAACAAGTTATGACCCCAGATAAACTGTATTTAGTCTCCCAGGGAAACAAGTTATGACCCCAGATAAACTGTATTTAGTCTCCCAGGGAAACAAGTTATGACCCCAGATAAACTGTGTTTAGTCTCCCAGGGCAACAAGTTATGACCCCAGATAAACTGTATTTAGTCTCCCAGGGAAACAAGTTATGACCCCAGATAAACTGTGTTTAGTCTCCCAGGGCAACAAGTTATGACCCCAGATAAACTGTATTTAGTCTCCCAGGGAAACAAGTTATGACCCCAGATAAACTGTATTTAGTCTCCCAGGGAAACAAGTTATGACCCCAGATAAACTGTATTTAGTCTTCTAGACCCAGGGCAACAAGTTATGACCCCAGATAAACTGTATTTAGTCTCCCAGGGAAACAAGTTTTGACCCCAGATAAACTGTGTTTAGTCTCCCAGGGAAACAAGTTATGACCCCAGATAAACTGTGTTTAGTCTCCCAGGGAAACAAGTTATGACCCCAGATAAACTGTATTTAGTCTCCCAGGGAAACAAGTTATGACCCCAGATAAACTGTGTTTAGTCTCCCAGGGAAACAAGTTATGACCCCAGATAAACTGTGTTTAGTCTCCCAGGGAAACAAGTTATGACCCCAGATAAACTGTGTTTAGTCTCCCAGGGAAACAAGTTATGACCCCAGATAAACTGTGTTTAGTCTTCTAGAACCAGGGAAACAAGTTATGACCCCAGATAAACTGTATTTAGTCTCCCAGGGAAACAAGTTATGACCCCAGATAAACTGTATTTAGTCTTCTCCCAGGGCAACAAGTTATGACCCCAGATAAACTGTATTTAGTCTCCCAGGGAAACAAGTTATGACCCCAGATAAACTGTGTTTAGTCTCCCAGGCAACAAGTTATGACCCCAGATAAACTGTGTTTAGTCTCCCAGGGAAACAAGTTATGACCCCAGATAAACTGTGTTTAGTCTCCCAGGGAAACAAGTTATGACCCCAGATAAACTGTGTTTAGTCTCCCAGGGAAACAAGTTATGACCCCAGATAAACTGTATTTAGTCTCCCAGGGAAACAAGTTATGACCCCAGATAAACTGTGTTTAGTCTTCCCAGGGAAACAAGTTATGACCCCAGATAAACTGTATTTAGTCTCCCAGGGAAACAAGTTATGACCCCAGATAAACTGTATTTAGTCTCCCAGGGCAACAAGTTATGACCCCAGATAAACTGTATTTAGTCTCCCAGGGAAACAAGTTATGACCCCAGATAAACTGTATTTAGTCTCCCAGGGAAACAAGTTATGACCCCAGATAAACTGTGTTTAGTCTCCCAGGGAAACAAGTTTGACCCCAGATAAACTGTGTTTAGTCTCCCAGGGCAACAAGTTATGACCCCAGATAAACTGTGTTTAGTCTCCCAGGGAAACAAGTTATGACCCCAGATAAACTGTGTTTAGTCTCCCAGGGAAACAAGTTATGACCCCAGATAAACTGTATTTAGTCTCCCAGGGAAACAAGTTATGACCCCAGATAAACTGTATTTAGTCTTCTAGACCAGGGCAACAAGTTATGACCCCAGATAAACTGTATTTAGTCTCCCAGGGAAACAAGTTATGACCCCAGATAAACTGTGTTTAGTCTCCCAGGGAAACAAGTTATGACCCCAGATAAACTGTGTTTAGTCTCCCAGGGAAACAAGTTATGACCCCAGATAAACTGTATTTAGTCTCCCAGGGAAACAAGTTATGACCCCAGATAAACTGTGTTTAGTCTCCCAGGGAAACAAGTTATGACCCCAGATAAACTGTGTTTAGTCTCCCAGGGAAACAAGTTATGACCCCAGATAAACTGTGTTTAGTCTCCCAGGGAAACAAGTTATGACCCCAGATAAACTGTGTTTAGTCTCCCAGGGAAACAAGTTATGACCCCAGATAAACTGTATTTAGTCTCCCAGGGAAACAAGTTATGACCCCAGATAAACTGTGTTTAGTCTCCCAGGGAAACAAGTTATGACCCCAGATAAACTGTATTTAGTCTCCCAGGGAAACAAGTTATGACCCCAGATAAACTGTATTTAGTCTCCCAGAACCAGGGAAACAAGTTATGACCCCAGATAAACTGTATTTAGTCTCCCAGGGCAACAAGTTATGACCCCAGATAAACTGTATTTAGTCTCCCAGGGAAACAAGTTATGACCCCAGATAAACTGTGTTTAGTCTCCCAGGGAAACAAGTTATGACCCCAGATAAACTGTGTTTAGTCTCCCAGGGAAACAAGTTATGACCCCAGATAAACTGTATTTAGTCTCCCAGGGAAACAAGTTATGACCCCAGATAAACTGTATTTAGTCTTCTCCCAGGGCAACAAGTTATGACCCCAGATAAACTGTATTTAGTCTCCCAGGGAAACAAGTTATGACCCCAGATAAACTGTATTTAGTCTCCCAGGGAAACAAGTTATGACCCCAGATAAACTGTGTTTAGTCTCCCAGGGAAACAAGTTATGACCCCAGATAAACTGTATTTAGTCTCCCAGGGCAACAAGTTATGACCCCAGATAAACTGTATTTAGTCTCCCAGGGAAACAAGTTATGACCCCAGATAAACTGTGTTTAGTCTCCCAGGGAAACAAGTTATGACCCCAGATAAACTGTGTTTAGTCTCCCAGGGAAACAAGTTATGACCCCAGATAAACTGTGTTTAGTCTCCCAGGGAAACAAGTTATGACCCCAGATAAACTGTATTTAGTCTCCCAGGGAAACAAGTTATGACCCCAGATAAACTGTATTTAGTCTCCCAGGGAAACAAGTTATGACCCCAGATAAACTGTGTTTAGTCTTCTAGAACCAGGGAAACAAGTTATGACCCCAGATAAACTGTGTTTAGTCTCCCAGGGCAACAAGTTATGACCCCAGATAAACTGTGTTTAGTCTCCCAGGGCAACAAGTTATGACCCCAGATAAACTGTATTTAGTCTCCCAGGGCAACAAGTTATGACCCCAGATAAACTGTATTTAGTCTCCCAGGGAAACAAGTTATGACCCCAGATAAACTGTATTTAGTCTCCCAGGGAAACAAGTTATGACCCCAGATAAACTGTATTTAGTCTCCCAGGGAAACAAGTTATGACCCCAGATAAACTGTGTTTAGTCTCCCAGGGAAACAAGTTATGACCCCAGATAAACTGTGTTTAGTCTCCCAGGGAAACAAGTTATGACCCCAGATAAACTGTATTTAGTCTCCCAGGGAAACAAGTTATGACCCCAGATAAACTGTATTTAGTCTCCCAGGGCAACAAGTTATGACCCCAGATAAACTGTATTTAGTCTCCCAGGGAAACAAGTTATGACCCCAGATAAACTGTATTTAGTCTCCCAGGGAAACAAGTTATGACCCCAGATAAACTGTGTTTAGTCTCCCAGGGAAACAAGTTATGACCCCAGATAAACTGTATTTAGTCTTCTAGACCCAGGGCAACAAGTTATGACCCCAGATAAACTGTATTTAGTCTCCCAGGGAAACAAGTTTTGACCCCAGATAAACTGTGTTTAGTCTCCCAGGGAAACAAGTTATGACCCCAGATAAACTGTGTTTAGTCTCCCAGGGAAACAAGTTATGACCCCAGATAAACTGTGTTTAGTCTCCCAGGGAAACAAGTTATGACCCCAGATAAACTGTATTTAGTCTCCCAGGGAAACAAGTTATGACCCCAGATAAACTGTATTTAGTCTCCCAGGGAAACAAGTTATGACCCCAGATAAACTGTGTTTAGTCTTCTAGAACTAGGGAAACAAGTTTTGACCCCAGATAAACTGTGTTTAGTCTCCCAGGGCAACAAGTTATGACCCCAGATAAACTGTGTTTAGTCTCCCAGGGAAACAAGTTATGACCCCAGATAAACTGTATTTAGTCTCCCAGGGCAACAAGTTATGACCCCAGATAAACTGTATTTAGTCTCCCAGGGCAACAAGTTATGACCCCAGATAAACTGTATTTAGTCTCCCAGGGAAACAAGTTATGACCCCAGATAAACTGTATTTAGTCTCCCAGGGAAACAAGTTATGACCCCAGATAAACTGTATTTAGTCTCCCAGGGAAACAAGTTATGACCCCAGATAAACTGTGTTTAGTCTCCCAGGGAAACAAGTTATGACCCCAGATAAACTGTATTTAGTCTCCCAGGGAAACAAGTTATGACCCCAGATAAACTGTGTTTAGTCTCCCAGGGCAACAAGTTATGACCCCAGATAAACTGTATTTAGTCTCCCAGGGCAACAAGTTATAACCCCAGATAAACTGTATTTAGTCTCCCAGGGCAACAAGTTATGACCCCAGATAAACTGTATTTAGTCTTCTAGACCCAGGGCAACAAGTTATGACCCCAGATAAACTGTATTTAGTCTCCCAGGGAAACAAGTTTGACCCCAGATAAACTGTGTTTAGTCTCCCAGGGAAACAAGTTTTGACCCCAGATAAACTGTGTTTAGTCTCCCAGGGCAACAAGTTATGACCCCAGATAAACTGTGTTTAGTCTCCCAGGGAAACAAGTTATGACCCCAGATAAACTGTGTTTAGTCTTCTAGAACTAGGGAAACAAGTTTTGACCCCAGATAAACTGTGTTGAGTCTCCCAGGGAAACAAGTTATGACCCCAGATAAACTGTGTTTAGTCTCCCAGGGAAACAAGTTATGACCCCAGATAAACTGTGTTTAGTCTTCTAGAACCAGGGAAACAAGTTATGACCCCAGATAAACTGTGTTTAGTCTCCCAGGGCAACAAGTTATGACCCCAGATAAACTGTATTTAGTCTTCTAGACCCAGGGCAACAAGTTATGACCCCAGATAAACTGTATTTAGTCTCCCAGGGAAACAAGTTTAGACCCCAGATAAACTGTGTTTAGTCTCCCAGGAAACAAGTTATGACCCCAGATAAACTGTGTTTAGTCTCCCAGGGAAACAAGTTATGACCCCAGATAAACTGTGTTTAGTCTCCCAGGGAAACAAGTTATGACCCCAGATAAACTGTGTTTAGTCTCCCAGGGAAACAAGTTATGACCCCAGATAAACTGTATTTAGTCTCCCAGGGAAACAAGTTATGACCCCAGATAAACTGTGTTTAGTCTTCCCAGGGAAACAAGTTATGACCCCAGATAAACTGTATTTAGTCTCCCAGGGAAACAAGTTATGACCCCAGATAAACTGTATTTAGTCTCCCAGGGCAACAAGTTATGACCCCAGATAAACTGTATTTAGTCTCCCAGGGAAACAAGTTATGACCCCAGATAAACTGTATTTAGTCTCCCAGGGAAACAAGTTATGACCCCAGATAAACTGTGTTTAGTCTCCCAGGGAAACAAGTTATGACCCCAGATAAACTGTGTTTAGTCTCCCAGGGCAACAAGTTATGACCCCAGATAAACTGTGTTTAGTCTCCCAGGGCAACAAGTTATGACCCCAGATAAACTGTGTTTAGTCTCCCAGGGAAACAAGTTATGACCCCAGATAAACTGTATTTAGTCTCCCAGGGAAACAAGTTATGACCCCAGATAAACTGTATTTAGTCTTCTAGACCCAGGGCAACAAGTTATGACCCCAGATAAACTGTATTTAGTCTCCCAGGGAAACAAGTTTTGACCCCAGATAAACTGTGTTTAGTCTCCCAGGGAAACAAGTTATGACCCCAGATAAACTGTGTTTAGTCTCCCAGGGAAACAAGTTATGACCCCAGATAAACTGTGTTTAGTCTCCCAGGGAAACAAGTTATGACCCCAGATAAACTGTATTTAGTCTCCCAGGGAAACAAGTTATGACCCCAGATAAACTGTATTTAGTCTCCCAGGGAAACAAGTTATGACCCCAGATAAACTGTGTTTAGTCTTCTAGAACCAGGGAAACAAGTTATGACCCCAGATAAACTGTGTTTAGTCTCCCAGGGCAACAAGTTATGACCCCAGATAAACTGTGTTTAGTCTCCCAGGGCAACAAGTTATGACCCCAGATAAACTGTATTTAGTCTCCCAGGGCAACAAGTTATAACCCCAGATAAACTGTATTTAGTCTCCCAGGGCAACAAGTTATGACCCCAGATAAACTGCATTTAGTCTCGCAGGGAAACAAGTTATGACCCCAGATAAACTGTATTTAGTCTCCCAGGGAAACAAGTTATGACCCCAGATAAACTGTGTTTAGTCTCCCAGGGAAACAAGATATGACCCCAGATAAACTGTGTTTAGTCTCCCAGGGAAACAAGTTATGACCCCAGATAAACTGTATTTAGTCTCCCAGGGAAACAAGTTATGACCCCAGATAAACTGTATTTAGTCTTCTAGACCCAGGGCAACAAGTTATGACCCCAGATAAACTGTATTTAGTCTCCCAGGGAAACAAGTTATGACCCCAGATAAACTGTATTTAGTCTCCCAGGGAAACAAGTTTTGACCCCAGATAAACTGTGTTTAGTCTCCCAGGGAAACAAGTTATGACCCCAGATAAACTGTATTTAGTCTCTAGACCCAGGGCAACAAGTTATGACCCCAGATAAACTGTATTTAGTCTCCCAGGGAAACAAGTTTTGACCCCAGATAAACTGTGTTTAGTCTCCCAGGAAAACAAGTTATGACCCCAGATAAACTGTGTTTAGTCTCCCAGGGAAACAAGTTATGACCCCAGATAAACTGTGTTTAGTCTCCCAGGGAAACAAGTTATGACCCCAGATAAACTGTATTTAGTCTCCCAGGGAAACAAGTTATGACCCCAGATAAACTGTATTTAGTCTCCCAGGGAAACAAGTTATGACCCCAGATAAACTGTGTTTAGTCTTCTAGAACTAGGGAAACAAGTTTTGACCCCAGATAAACTGTGTTTAGTCTCCCAGGGCAACAAGTTATGACCCCAGATTAACTGTGTTTAGTCTCCCAGGGCAACAAGTTATGACCCCAGATAAACTGTATTTAGTCTCCCAGGGCAACAAGTTATGACCCCAGATAAACTGTATTTAGTCTCCCAGGGCAACAAGTTATGACCCCAGATAAACTGTATTTAGTCTCCCAGGGAAACAAGTTATGACCCCAGATAAACTGTATTTAGTCTCCCAGGGAAACAAGTTATGACCCCAGATAAACTGTATTTAGTCTCCCAGGGAAACAAGTTATGACCCCAGATTAACTGTGTTTAGTCTTTTAGACCCAGGGCAACAAGTTATGACCCCAGATAAACTGTATTTAGTCTCCCAGGGCAACAAGTTATGACCCCAGATAACTGTGTTTAGTCTCCCAGGGCAACAAGTTATGACCCCAGATAAACTGTATTTAGTCTCCCAGGGCAACAAGTTATGACCCCAGATAACCTGTATTTAGTCTCCCAGGGAAACAAGTTATGACCCCAGATAAACTGTATTTAGTCTTCTAGACCAGGGCAACAAGTTATGACCCCAGATAAACTGTATTTAGTCTCCCAGGGAAACAAGTTTTGACCCCAGATAAACTGTGTTTAGTCTCCCAGGGAAACAAGTTATGACCCCAGATAAACTGTGTTTAGTCTCCCAGGGAAACAAGTTATGACCCCAGATAAACTGTATTTAGTCTCCCAGGGAAACAAGTTATGACCCCAGATAAACTGTGTTTAGTCTTCTAGAACTAGGGAAACAAGTTTTGACCCCAGATAAACTGTGTTGAGTCTCCCAGGGCAACAAGTTATGACCCCAGATTAACTGTGTTTAGTCTCCCAGGGAAACAAGTTATGACCCCAGATAAACTGTGTTTAGTCTTCTAGAACTAGGGAAACAAGTTATGTTCCCAGATAACCTGTATTTAGTCTCCCAGGGAAACAAGTTATGACCCCAGATAAACTGTATTTAGTCTTCTAGACCCAGGGCAACAAGTTATGACCCCAGATAAACTGTATTTAGTCTCCCAGGGAAACAAGTTTTGACCCCAGATAAACTGTGTTTAGTCTCCCAGGACAACAAGTTATGACCCCAGATAAACTGTGTTTAGTCTCCCAGGGAAACAAGTTATGACCCCAGATAAACTGTGTTTAGTCTCCCAGGGAAACAAGATATGACCCCAGATAAACTGTGTTTAGTCTCCCAGGGAAACAAGTTATGACCCCAGATAAACTGTATTTAGTCTCCCAGGGAAACAAGTTATGACCCCAGATAAACTGTATTTAGTCTTCTAGACCCAGGGCAACAAGTTATGACCCCAGATAAACTGTATTTAGTCTCCCAGGGAAACAAGTTATGACCCCAGATAAACTGTATTTAGTCTCCCAGGGAAACAAGTTATGACCCCAGATAAACTGTGTTTAGTCTTCTCCCAGGGAAACAAGTTATGACCCCAGATAAACTGTGTTTAGTCTCCCAGGGAAACAAGTTATGACCCCAGAAACTGTGTTTAGTCTCCCAGGGCAACAAGTTATGACCCCAGATAAACTGTGTTTAGTCTCCCAGGGCAACAAGTTATGACCCCAGATAACTGTATTTAGTCTCCCAGGGAAACAAGTTATGACCCCAGATAAACTGTATTTAGTCTTCTAGACCAGGGCAACAAGTTATGACCCCAGATAAACTGTATTTAGTCTCCCAGGGAAACAAGTTATGACCCCAGATAAACTGTGTTTAGTCTCCCAGGGAAACAAGTTATGACCCCAGATAAACTGTGTTTAGTCTCCCAGGGAAACAAGTTATGACCCCAGATAAACTGTATTTAGTCTCCCAGGGAAACAAGTTATGACCCCAGATAAACTGTGTTTAGTCTTCTAGAACAGGGAAACAAGTTATGACCCCAGATAAACTGTGTTTAGTCTCCCAGGGCAACAAGTTATGACCCCAGATAACTGTGTTTAGTCTCCCAGGGAAACAAGTTATGACCCCAGATAAACTGTGTTTAGTCTTCTAGACCAGGGAAACAAGTTATGACCCCAGATAAACTGTATTTAGTCTCCCAGGGAAACAAGTTATGACCCCAGATAAACTGTATTTAGTCTCCCAGGGCAACAAGTTATGACCCCAGATAAACTGTATTTAGTCTCCCAGGGAAACAAGTTATGACCCCAGATAAACTGTGTTTAGTCTTCCAGGGAAACAAGTTATGACCCCAGATAAACTGTGTTTAGTCTCCCAGGGAAACAAGTTATGACCCCAGATAAACTGTGTTTAGTCTCCCAGGGCAACAAGTTATGACCCCAGATAAACTGTATTTAGTCTCCCAGGGAACAAGTTATGACCCCAGATAAACTGTATTTAGTCTCCCAGGGCAACAAGTTATGACCCCAGATAAACTGTATTTAGTCTTCTAGACCCAGGGCAACAAGTTATGACCCCAGATAAACTGTATTTAGTCTCCCAGGGAAACAAGTTTGACCCCAGATAAACTGTGTTTAGTCTTCTAGAACTAGGGAAACAAGTTTTGACCCCAGATAAACTGTGTTGAGTCTCCCAGGGCAACAAGTTATGACCCCAGATAAACTGTATTTAGTCTCCCAGGGCAACAAGTTATAACCCCAGATAAACTGTATTTAGTCTCCCAGGGAAACAAGTTATGACCCCAGATAAACTGTATTTAGTCTCCCAGGGAAACAAGTTATGACCCCAGATAACTGTGTTTAGTCTTCTAGACCCAGGGAAACAAGTTATGACCCCAGATAAACTGTATTTAGTCTCCCAGGGAAACAAGTTATGACCCCAGATAAACTGTGTTTAGTCTCCCAGGGAAACAAGTTATGACCCCAGATAAACTGTATTTAGTCTCCCAGGGAAACAAGTTATGACCCCAGATAAACTGTATTTAGTCTCCCAGGGAAACAAGTTATGACCCCAGATAAACTGTATTTAGTCTTCTAGACCCAGGGCAACAAGTTATGACCCCAGATAAACTGTGTTTAGTCTCCCAGGGAAACAAGTTATGACCCCAGATAAACTGTGTTTAGTCTCCCAGGGAAACAAGTTATGACCCCAGATAAACTGTGTTTAGTCTCCCAGGGAAACAAGTTATGACCCCAGATAAACTGTATTTAGTCTCCCAGGGAAACAAGTTATGACCCCAGATAAACTGTATTTAGTCTCCCAGGGCAACAAGTTATGACCCCAGATAAACTGTATTTAGTCTCCCAGGGAAACAAGTTATGACCCAGATAAACTGTATTTAGTCTCCCAGGGAAACAAGTTATGACCCCAGATAAACTGTGTTTAGTCTCCCAGGGAAACAAGTTATGACCCCAGATAAACTGTATTTAGTCTTCTAGACCAGGGCAACAAGTTATGACCCCAGATAAACTGTATTTAGTCTCCCAGGGAAACAAGTTTTGACCCCAGATAAACTGTGTTTAGTCTCCCAGGAAAACAAGTTATGACCCCAGATAAACTGTGTTTAGTCTCCCAGGGAAACAAGTTATGACCCCAGATAAACTGTGTTTAGTCTCCCAGGGAAACAAGTTATGACCCCAGATAAACTGTATTTAGTCTCCCAGGGAAACAAGTTATGACCCCAGATAAACTGTATTTAGTCTCCCAGGGCAACAAGTTATGACCCCAGATAAACTGTGTTTAGTCTCCCAGGGCAACAAGTTATGACCCCAGATAAACTGTATTTAGTCTCCCAGGGCAACAAGTTATGACCCCAGATAAACTGTATTTAGTCTCCCAGGGAAACAAGTTATGACCCCAGATAAACTGTATTTAGTCTCCCAGGGAAACAAGTTATGACCCCAGATAAACTGTATTTAGTCTCCCAGGGAAACAAGTTATGACCCCAGATAAACTGTATTTAGTCTCCCAGGGAAACAAGTTATGACCCCAGATAAACTGTGTTTAGTCTTCTAGAACTAGGGAAACAAGTTTGACCCCAGATAAACTGTGTTTAGTCTCCCAGGGCAACAAGTTATGACCCCAGATTAACTGTGTTTAGTCTCCCAGGGCAACAAGTTATGACCCCAGATAAACTGTATTTAGTCTCCCAGGGCAACAAGTTATAACCCCAGATAAACTGTATTTAGTCTCCCAGGGCAACAAGTTATGACCCCAGATAAACTGATTTAGTCTCCCAGGGAAACAAGTTATGACCCCAGATAAACTGTATTTAGTCTCCCAGGGAAACAAGTTATGACCCCAGATAAACTGTATTTAGTCTCCCAGGGAAACAAGTTATGACCCCAGATAAACTGTGTTTAGTCTTTTAGACCCAGGGCAACAAGTTATGACCCCAGATAAACTGTATTTAGTCTCCCAGGGCAACAAGTTATGACCCCAGATAAACTGTGTTTAGTCTCCCAGGGCAACAAGTTATGACCCCAGATAAACTGTATTTAGTCTCCCAGGGCAACAAGTTATGACCCCAGATAACCTGTATTTAGTCTCCCAGGGAAACAAGTTATGACCCCAGATAAACTGTATTTAGTCTTCTAGACCCAGGGCAACAAGTTATGACCCCAGATAAACTGTATTTAGTCTCCCAGGGAAACAAGTTTTGACCCCAGATAAACTGTGTTTAGTCTCCCAGGGAAACAAGTTATGACCCCAGATAAACTGTGTTTAGTCTCCCAGGGAAACAAGTTATGACCCCAGATAAACTGTATTTAGTCTCCCAGGGAAACAAGTTATGACCCCAGATAAACTGTGTTTAGTCTCCCAGGGAAACAAGTTTTGACCCCAGATAAACTGTGTTGAGTCTCCCAGGGCAACAAGTTATGACCCCAGATTAACTGTGTTTAGTCTCCCAGGGCAACAAGTTATGACCCCAGATAAACTGTGTTTAGTCTCCCAGGGCAACAAGTTATGACCCCAGATAAACTGTATTTAGTCTCCCAGGGAAACAAGTTATGACCCCAGATAACTGTATTTAGTCTTCTAGACCCAGGCAACAAGTTATGACCCCAGATAAACTGTATTTAGTCTCCCAGGGAAACAAGTTATGACCCCAGATAAACTGTGTAGTCTCCCAGGGAAACAAGTTATGACCCCAGATAAACTGTGTTTAGTCTCCCAGGGAAACAAGTTATGACCCCAGATAAACTGTGTTTAGTCTCCCAGGGAAACAAGTTATGACCCCAGATAAACTGTGTTTAGTCTCCCAGGGAAACAAGTTATGACCCCAGATAAACTGTATTTAGTCTCCCAGGGAAACAAGTTATGACCCCAGATAAACTGTGTTTAGTCTTCTAGCCAGGGAAACAAGTTATGACCCCAGATAACCTGTATAGTCTCCCAGGGAAACAAGTTATGACCCCAGATAAACTGTATTTAGTCTTCTAGACCCAGGGCAACAAGTTATGACCCCAGATAAACTGTATTTAGTCTCCCAGGGAAACAAGTTATGACCCCAGATAAACTGTGTTTAGTCTCCCAGGGAAACAAGTTTTGACCCCAGATAAACTGTGTTTAGTCTCCCAGGGAACAAGTTATGACCCCAGATAA
>NC_034189.2:1126029-1143529 GCF_002021735.2 Oncorhynchus kisutch | reverse complement strand
AAAGTCGTGCTATAAATTCACAGACAACACAAAGATTCCTTGATGCCCTTCCAGACTCCCTCTGCCTACCCAAGGACGCCAGAGGACAAAAATCAGTTAACCACCTAACTGAGGATCTCAATTTAACCTTGCGCAATACCCTAGATGCAGTTGCACCCCTAAAAACTAAAAAAATGGCTCATAAGAAACTAGCTCCCTGGTACACAGAAAATACCCGAGCTCTGAAGCAAGCTTCCAGAAAATTGGAACGGAAATGGCGCCACACCAAACTGGAAGTCTTCCGACTAGCTTGGAAGGACGGTACCGAGCAGTACCGTAGAGCCCTTACTGCTGCTCGATCATCCTATTTTTCTAACTTAATTGAGGAAAATAAGAACAATCCGAAATTCCTTTTTAATACTGTCGCAAAGCTAACTAAAAAGCAGCATTCCCCAAGAGAGGATGACTTTCACTTTAGCAGTGATAAATTCATGAACTTCTTTGAGGAAAAGATTATGATTATTAGAAAGCAAATTACGGACTCCTCTTTAAACCTGCGTATTCCTCCAAACCTCAGTTGTCCTGAGTCTGCACAACTCTGCCAGGACCTAGGATCAAGAGAGACGCTCAAGTGTTTTAGTACTATATCTCTTGACACAATGATGAAAATAATCATGGCCTCTAAACCTTCAAGCTGCATACTGGACCCTATTCCAACTAAACTACTGAAAGAGCTGCTTCCTGTGCTTGGCCCTCCTATGTTGAACATAATAAACGGCTCTCTATCCACTGGATGTGTACCAAACTCACTAAAAGTGGCAGTAATAAAGCCTCTCTTGAAAAAGCCAAACCTTGACCCAGAAAATATAAAAAAACTATCGGCCTATATCGAATCTTCCATTCCTCTCAAAAATTTTAGAGAAGGCTGTTGCGCAGCAACTCACTGCCTTCCTGAAGACAAACAATGTATACGAAATGCTTCAGTCTGGTTTTAGACCCCATCATAGCACTGAGACGGCACTTGTGAAGGTGGTAAATGACATTTTAATGGCATCGGACCGAGGCTCTGCATCTGTCCTCGTGCTCCTAGACCTTAGTGCTGCTTTTGATACCATCGATCACCACATTCTTTTGGAGAGATTGGAAACCCAAATTGGTCTACACGGACATGTTCTGGCCTGGTTTAGATCTTATCTGTCGGAAAGATATCAGTTTGTCTCTGTGAATGGTTTGTCCTCTGACAAATCAACTGTAAATTTCGGTGTTCCTCAAGGTTCCGTTTTAGGACCACTATTGTTTTCACTATATATTTTACCTCTTGGGGATGTTATTCGAAAACATAATGTAAACTTTCACTGCTATGCGGATGACACACAGCTGTACATTTCAATGAAACATGGTGAAGCCCCAAAATTGCCCTCGCTAGAAGCATGTGTTTCAGACATAAGGAAGTGGATGGCTGCAAACTTTCTACTATTAAACTCGGACAAAACAGAGATGCTTGTTCTAGGTCCCAAGAAACAAAGAGATCTTCTGTTGAATCTGACAATTAATCTTAATGGTTGTACAGTCGTCTCAAATAAAACTGTGAAGGACCTCGGCGTTACTCTGGACCCTGATCTCTCTTTTGAAGAACATATCAAGACCATTTCGAGGACAGCTTTTTTCCATCTACGTAACATTGCAAAAATCAGAAACTTTCTGTCCAAAAATGATGCAGAAAAATTAATCCGTGCTTTTGTCACTTCTAGGTTAGACTACTGCAATGCTCTATTTTCCGGCTACCCGGATAAAGCACTAAATAAACTTCAGTTAGTGCTAAATACGGCTGCTAGAATCCTGACTAGAACCAAAAAATTTGATCATATTACTCCAGTGCTAGCCTCTCTACACTGGCTTCCTGTCAAAGCAAGGGCTGATTTCAAGGTTTTACTGCTAACCTACAAAGCATTACATGGGCTTACCTATCTCTCTGATTTGGTCCTGCCGTACATACCTACACGTACGCTACGGTCACAAGACGCAGGCCTCCTAATTGTCCCTAGAATTTCTAAGCAAACAGCTGGAGGCAGGGCTTTCTCCTATAGAGCTCCATTTTTATGGAACGGTCTGCCTACCCATGTCAGAGACGCAAACTCGGTCTCAACCTTTAAGTCTTTACTGAAGACTCATCTCTTCAGTGGGTCATATGATTGAGTGTAGTCTGGCCCAGGAGTGGGAAGGTGAACGGAAAGGCTCTGGAGCAACGAACTGCCCTTGCTGTCTCTGCCTGGCCGGTTCCCCTCTTTCCACTGGGATTCTCTGCCTCTAACCCTATTACAGGGGCTGAGTCACTGGCTTGCTGGGGCTCTCTCATGCCATCCCTGGAGGGGGTGCGTCACCTGAGTGGGTTGATTCACTGTTGTGGTCATCCTGTCTGGGTTGGCGCCCCCCCCTTGGGTTGTGCCGTGGCGGAGATCTTTGTGGTCTATACTCAGCCTTGTCTCAGGATGGTAAGTTGGTGGTTGAAGATATCCCTCTAGTGGTGTGGGGGCTGTGCTTTGGCAAAGTGGGTGGGGTTATATCCTTCCTGTTTGGCCCTGTCCGGGGGTGTCCTCGGATGGGGCCACAGTGTCTCCTGACCCCTCCTGTCTCAGCCTCCAGTATTTATGCTGCAGTAGTTTATGTGTCGGGGGGCTGGGGTCAGTTTGTTATATCTGGAGTACTTCTCCTGTCCTATTCGGTGTCCTGTGTGAATCTAAGTGTGCGTTCTCTAATTCTCTCCTTCTCTCTTTCTTTCTCTCTCTCGGAGGACCTGAGCCCTAGGACCATGCCCCAGGACTACCTGACATGATGACTTCTTGCTGTCCCCAGTCCACCTGGCCATGCTGCTGTTCCAGTTTCAACTGACCTGAGCCCTAGGACCATGCCCCAGGACTACCTGACATGATGACTCCTTGCTGTCCCCAGTCCACCTGGCCATGCTGCTCCTCCAGTTTCAACTTCCACCTGACTGTGCTGCTGCTCCAGTTTCAACTGTTCTGCCTTATTATTATTCGACCATGCTGGTCATTTATGAACATTTGAACATCTTGGCCATGTTCTGTTATAATCTCCACCCGGCACAGCCAGAAGAGGACTGGCCACCCCACATAGCCTGGTTCCTCTCTAGGTTTCTTCCTAGGTATTGGCCTTTCTAGGGAGTTTTTCCTAGCCACCGTGCTTCTACACCTGCATTGCTTGCTGTTTGGGGTTTTAGGCTGGGTTTCTGTACAGCACTTTGAGATATCAGCTGTTGTACGAAGGGCTATATAAATACATTTGATTTGATTTTGATTTGATGGGACAGTGTAGTGTGTTGGGGACAGTGTAGTGTGTTGGGGACAGTGTAGTGTGATGGGACAGTGTAGTGTATTGGGGACAGTGTAGTGTGTTGGGGACAGTGTAGTGTGTTGGGGACAGTGTAGTGTATTGGGGACAGTGTAGTGTGTTGGGGACAGTGTAGTGTATTGGGGACAGTGTAGTGTGTTGGGGACAGTGTAGTGTGTTGGGGACAGTGTAGTGTGTTGGGGACAGTGTAATGTATTGGGGACAGTGTAGTGTGTTGGGGACAGTGTAGTGTGTTGGGGACAGTGTAGTGTATTGGGGACAGTGTAGTGTGTTGGGGACAGTGTAGTGTGTTGGGGACAGTGTATTGTGTTGGGGACAGTGTAGTGTGTTGGGGACAGTGTAGTGTGTTGGGGACAGTGTAATGTGTTGGGGACAGTGTAGTGTGTTGGGGACAGTGTAGTGTGTTGGGGACAGTGTAGTGTGTTGGGGACAGTGTAATGTATTGGGGACAGTGTAGTGTGTTGGGGACAGTGTAGTGTGTTGGGGACAGTGTAGTGTGTTGGGGACAGTGTAATGTATTGGGGACAGTGTAATGTATTGGGGACAGTGTAGTGTGTTGGGGACAGTATAGTGTGTTGGGGACAGTGTAGTGTGTTGGGGACAGTGTAGTGTGTCGGGGACAGTGTAGTGTGTTGTGGACAGTGTACCTTGGGGCAGTATCGTAGCTGGTACTCCAGGACAGTGTAGTGTGTGTTTTGGAGACTGTTCCACTGTAGAGTCAGACTGTTCTCTGATGCCTTGGTCCTTCTTATACCTGAGACCGGGGCTGGGACTACTTACACACACACAGAGACACACAGAGAGACACACACAGAGAGAGACACACAGAGAGAGACACACAGAGACAGACACACAGAGAGAGACACACAGAGACAGAAACACAGAGAGAGACACACAGAGAGACACACACAGAGAGAGACACACAGAGAGAGACACACAGAGAGAGACACACAGAGAGAGACACACAGAGAGAGACACACAGAGACAGACACACAGAGAGAGACACACAGAGAGAGACACACAGAGAGAGACACACAGAGACAGACACCAACAAATAAAAAGTATTACTCAGACAGATTTAATCATGTGGATGTAGATCTATAGAGTGTAGATGTGTGTTTAGTCTCTGTATGGATGTATAATGTGTGTGTGCGTGTGTAGTGTGTGCGTGTGCGTGTGCGTGTGTAGTGTGTGTGTGTGTGCGTGTGCGTGTGTGTGCGTGTGTGTGTGTGTGTGTGCGTGTGCGTGTGTGTGCGTGTGTGTGTGTGCGTGTATAGTGTGTGTTTGTGCGTGTATAGTGTGTGTGTGTGTGTGTGTGTAGTGTCTTCATACCGTCTCGGCTGGTTGTGATATTGACCCTTTCCACGGAGGGTTCCGATAGGCTGAGCTGTGAGACGCCGTTCTCTGACTGAACCGTGAAGGTGTAGGTGGTGTGTGGGAGGAGCCCGCGGATGACCACCCTGCGCTGTGATAGGCCGTGCTGGCTGGGGCGATAGGACACGCCCTCTTCACAGGGAAGACATGCCCTCTGAGGGGAGGCGCCACAGCGGACACACCCCACGCTGTAGGTCAGGTCTCCACGGCCACCGCGTTCCAAAGGTTCCGACCACTCTAACGTCACCATGGTGTCGTTGATCTGGGTTACAATGGAGCGGGGCGCTGAGGGGGGGCCTGGGGGGGAGAGACAGGATGGGTGGGGTGGGGGGGGGGACAGTCAAGTCATGTTTATAGATTTCCCAGGTGGCTTTAAGCTCCATTGAGTGGGACAACAACAATGGGTTCCAGTCAGAGAGCAGGAACAGGAACAGAAGAAAGGCCATGGCTATGGATACTGAGGGTTCACCAACGCCTCGCCCGTCCCAACGGAAACTTCTTTTTCAATGCTTAGGATCACCTTCTGCCCGTGTGCTATTTTACACAGTCGTTTATCTAAAACGGAGCTGCTGCTCCCCCTCCCCCTCCCTTCACCTTTATCTAAAACGGAGCTGCTGCTCCCCCTCCCCCTCCCTTCACCTTTATCTAAAACGGAGCTGCTGCTCCCCCTCCCCCTCCCTTCACCTTTATCTAAAACGGAGCTGCTGCTCCCCCTCCCTTCACCTTTATCTAAAACGGAGCTGCTGCTCCCCCTCTCCCTCCCTTCACCTTTATCTAAAACGGAGCTGCTGCTCCCCCTCCCTTCACCTTTATCTAAAACGGAGCTGCTGCTCCCCCTCCCTTCACCTTTATCTAAAACGGAGCTGCTGCTCCCCCTCTCCCTCCCTTCACCTTTATCTAAAACGGAGCTGCTGCTCCCCCTCCCTTCACCTTTATCTAAAACGGAGCTGCTGCTCCACCTCCCCCTCCCTTCACCTTTATCTAAAACGGAGCTGCTGCTCACACTCCCCCTCCCTTCACCTTTATCTAAAACGGAGCTGCTGCTCCCCCTCCCTTCACCTTTATCTAAAACGGAGCTGCTACTCCCCCTCCCTTCACCTTTATCTAAAACGGAGCTGCTGCTCCCCCTCTCCCTCCCTTCACCTTTATCTAAAACGGAGCTGCTGCTCCCCCTCCCTTCACCTTTATCTAAAACGGAGCTGCTGCTCCCCCTCCCTTCATGTTTAAATCTCTAGTCGCCCGCTGCTTAACCATGGTGATGTAGCCTGTGGCCCTGTTCCAGAGCATCACAACGACTGTATTCTACGGCCGTGTTCCAGAGCATCACAACGACTGTATTCTACGGCCGTGTTAGAGAGCATCACAACGACTGTATTCTACGGCCGTGTTCCAGAGCATCACAATGACTGTATTCTACGGCCGTGTTCCAGAGCATCACAACGACTGTATTCTACGGCCGTGTTCCAGAGCATCACAACGACTGTATTCTACGGCCGCGTTCCTTCCAGAGTATCACAACGACTGTATTCTACGGCCGTGTTCATTCCAGAGCATCACAACGACTGTATTCTACGGCCGTGTTCCTTCCAGAGCATCACAACGACTGTATTCTACGGCCGTGTTCCAGAGCATCACAACGACTGTATTCTACGGCCGCGTTCCAGAGCATCACAATGACTGTATTCTACGGCCGCGTTCCAGAGCATCACAACGACTGTATTCTACGGCCGCGTTCCAGAGCATCACAACGACTGTATTCTACGGCCGTGTTCGTTCCAGAGCATCACAACGACTGTATTCTACGGCCGTGTTCATTCCAGAGCATCACAACGACTGTATTCTACGGCCGTGTTCCTTCCAGAGCATCACAACAACTGTATTCTACGGCCGTGTTCCTTCCAGAGCTTCACAACGACTGTATTCTACGGCCGTTGTTCGTTCCAGAGCATCACAACGACTGTATTCTATGGCCGTGTTCCTTCCAGAGCATCACAACGACTGTATTCTACGGCCGCGTTCCTTCCAGAGCATCACAACGACTGTATTCTACGGCCGTGTTCCAGAGCATCACAACGACTGTATTCTACGGCCGTGTTCCAGAGCATCACAATGACTGTATTCTACGGCCATGTTCCAGAGCATCACAACGACTGTATTATACGGCCGTGTTCCAGAGCATCACAATGACTGTATTCTACGGCCGACGTTCCAGAGCATCACAACGACTGTATTCTACGGCCGTGTTCGTTCCAGAGCATCACAACGACTGTATTCTACAGCCGTGTTCATTCCAGAGCATCACAACGACTGTATTCTACGGCCGTGTTCCAGAGCATCACAACGACTGTATTCTACGGCCGTGTTCCAGAGCATCACAACGACTGTATTCTACGGCCGTGTTCATTCCAGAGCATCACAACGACTGTATTCTACGGCCGCGTTCCTTCCAGAGCATCACAACGACTGTATTCTACGGCCGTGTTCGTTCCAGAGCATCACAACGACTGTATTCTACGGCCGTGTTCATTCCAGAGCATCACAACGACTGTATTCTACGGCCGCGTTCCAGAGCATCACAACGACTGTATTCTACGGCCGTGTTCCAGAGCATCACAACGACTGTATTCTACGGCCGTGTGCCATAGTGTCATAGCTCTACCACACAGTACATTGAGACCAGTGCCATAGCTCTACCACACAGTACATTCAGACCAGTGCCATAGCTCTACCATACAGTACATTCAGACCAGTGTCATAGCTCTACCACACAGTACATTGAGACCAGTGCCATAGCTCTACCACACAGTACATTCAGACCAGTGCCATAGCTCTACCATACAGTACATTCAGACCAGTGTCATAGCTCTACCACACAGTACATTGAGACCAGTGCCATAGCTCTACCACACAGTACATTCAGACCAGTGCCATAGCTCTACCATACAGTACATTCAGACCAGTGTCATAGCTCTACCACACAGTACATTCAGACCAGTGTCATAGCTCTACCACACAGTACATTGAGACCAGTGCCATAGCTCTACCACACAGTACATTGAGACCAGTGCCATAGCTCTACCACACAGTACATTCAGACCAGTGCCATAGCTCTACCATACAGTACATTCAGACCAGTGTCATAGCTCTACCACACAGTACATTCAGACCAGTGTCATAGCTCTACCACACAGTACATTGAGACCAGTGCCATAGCTCTACCACACAGTACATTCAGACCAGTGCCATAGCTCTACCATACAGTACATTCAGACCAGTGCCATAGCTCTACCACACAGTACATTCAGACCAGTGTCATAGCTCTACCACACAGTACATTCAGACCAGTGCCATATCTCTACCACACAGTACATTCAGACCAGTGCCATAGCTCTACCATACAGTACATTCAGACCAGTGTCATAGCTCTACCACACAGTACATTCAGACCAGTGCCATAGCTCTACCACACAGTACATTCAGACCAGTGCCATAGCTCTACCACACAGTACATTCAGACCAGTGTCATAACTCTACCACACAGTACATTCAGACCAGTGTCATAGCTCTACCACACAGTACATTCAGACCAGTGCCATAGCTCTACCATACAGTACATTCAGACCAGTATCATAGCAAAGGAGGAGGAAGAGACAGAGCAGGAGGAGGAGACAGAAGAGGAAGAGGAGACAGAGGAGGAGGAGGAGACAGAAGAGGAAGAGGAGATAGAAGAGGAAGAGGAGACAGAGGAGGAAGAGGAGACAGAAGAGGAGGAGACAGAGGACAAGGAGGAGAAAGAGAAAGAGAAGGCAGAAGAGACAGAGGAGGAGGAGGAGACAGAGGACAAGGAGGAGGAGAAAGAGAAGGCAGAAGAGACAGAGGAGGAGGAGGAGACAGAGAAGGCAGAAGAGACAGAGGAGGAGGAGGAGACAGAAGAGGAAGAGGAGATAGAAGAGGAAGAGGAGACAGAGGAGGAGGAGGAGACAGAGAAGGCAGAAGAGACAGAGGAGGAGGAGGAGACAGAGGACAAGGAGGAGGAGAAAGAGAAGGCAGAAGAGACAGAGGAGGAGGAGGAGACAGAGAGGGCAGAAGAGACAGAGGACAAGGAGGAGGAGAAAGAGAAGGCAGAAGAGACAGAGGAGGAGGAGGAGACAGAGAAGGCAGAAGAGACAGAGGACAAGGAGGAGGAGAAAGAGAAGGCAGAAGAGACAGAGGAGGAGGAGGAGACAGAGGACAAGGAGGAGGAGAAAAAGAAGGCAGAAGAGACAGAGGAGGAGGAGGAGACAGAGAAGGCAGAAGAGACAGAGGACAAGGAGGAGGAGAAAGAGAAGGCAGAAGAGACAGAGGAGGAGGAGGAGACAGAGAAGGCAGAAGAGACAGAGGACAAGGAGGAGGAGAAAGAGAAGGCAGAAGAGACAGAGGACAAGGAGGAGCAGACAGATGAGGAGCAGACAGAGGAGGAGACAGAAGGTAGAGACTTACGTGTGCAGGGTGTGTGTGTGGGGTCGGAATCTGCTCTGTGGTAACCAGGACGACAGAGGCAGTAGGCGGAGCCTGTTACCAAAGTGTTGCTATTGGTCGGACACAGGACACACCCACCGACTCCTGGCCCTGCCTTATACTGACCACCTGGACAAGCTGGAGAAAGAGAGAGAGAGAAAGAGAGAGTGAGAGAGACAGAGACAGAGAGAGAGAGAGAGAGAGAGAGAGAGAGAGAGAGAGAGAGAAAAAGAGAGAGAAAAAGAGAGAGAGAAAAAGAGAGAGAGACAGAGAGAGAGAGAGAGAGAGAGAGAGAGAGAGAGAGAGAGAGAGAGAGAGAGAGAGAGAGAGAAAAAAAGAGAGAGAAAAAGAGAGAGAAAAAGAGAGAGAGAAAAAGAGAGAGAAAAAGAGAGAGAGAGAGAGAGTCACCACTTACCCCAGATAGTCATAATAACACCACTCACCCCAGACACTCATAACACCACTCCCCCCAGACACTCATAACACCACTCCCCCCAGACAGTCATAATAACACCACTCATTCTGACATGTTATCAACATTCTCTCTCTCATCTCTCCAGTGCTGTTAGCCATAACACTACAGAGAGAAGAGCTTAAAACCTGGGTTAGGGTTAAGGGTGTGTCCTGGGTTAAGGGGTGTGTCCTGGGTTAGGGGGTGTGTCCTGGGTTAGGGGGTGTGTCCTGGGTTAGGGTGTGTGTCCTGGGTTAGGGGGTGTGTGTCCTGGGTTAGGGTGTGTGTCCTGGGTTAGGGGGTGTGTCCTGGGTTAGGGGTGTGTCCTGGGATAGAGTTAATAAGGTCAGAGTTAGTTAGGTCAGAGTTAGTTAGGTCAGAGTTAGTCAGGTCAGAGTTAGTTAGATCAGAGTTAGTTAGGTCAGAGTTAATAAGGTCAGAGTTAGTTAGATCAGAGTTAGTTAGGTCAGAGTTAATAAGGTCAGAGTTAGTTTAGTCAGAGTTATTTAGGTCAGAGTTAATAAGGTCAGAGTTAGTTAAGTCAGAGTTAGTTAGGTCAGAGTTAGTTAGGTTATAATTAGCCTCTCCTTCTCCGTCTCCTATTCCTCCTCTCTCTCTATTTTTCTGTTCCAGCTCTGAACTTAATGTAAACCAGCTGTGTGTGTGTGTGTGTGTGTGTGTGTGTGTGTGTGTGTGTGTGTGTGTGTGTGTGTGTGTGTGTCTCCGCTGTGTGTGTGTGTACGTCTCCGCTGTGTGTGTGTGTGTGTGTGTGTGTGTGTGTGTGTGTGTGTGTCTCCGCTGTGTGTGTGTGTACGTCTCCGCTGTGTGTGTGTGTGTGTGTGTGTGTGTGTGTGTGTGTGTGTGTGTGTGTCTCCGCTGTGTGTGTGTGTACGTCTCCGCTGTGTGTGTGTGTGTGTGTGTGTGTACGTCTCCGCTGTGTGTGTGTGTGTGTGTCTCCGCTGTGTGTGTGTGTGTGATACAGTAGCGTATCCTATCACTCCCAGCTATAGAATACAGATGAGCCTCAGCTTTGCAGGTGGAGCAGGGTGTGGTGAGGTGCAGCGTGGGTAATTTGACCCGGGAGAGAGACGACACCCTGGCTCATCTCTCCATCATTTCTCTTTCATTCTCTTGTTCTCTCTATCCCTCTGTTCCTTTGATGTGGCTTTATTCCCAGACTGACACACCTCTCCTTTTCCATACACTGAACTGGCTAACACACACACACACTGCCTCATACACACACGCACGCACACACACACACACACACACACACACACACACACACACACACACACACACACACACACACACACACACACACACACACACACACACACACACACACACACACACACCTCTCCTTTTCCATACACTGAACTGGCTAACACACAGACACACTGCCTCTCTCTCACACACACACACACACACACACACACACGCACGCGCGCACACACACACACACACACACACACACACACACACACACACACACACACACACACACACACACACACACACACACACACACACACACACAGTGCCTCTCTCTCACACACACAAGGCTTTAGAGCAGCAGGTTGACCTCTAACCTCTATCACTCACCAAGACTTTTCTCTCCTTCCTTCTTCCCACAACTTTCCATCTGTTACCATCTCTCTTCTGTTTCTCCCTCTAGTCTGTTACCATCTCTCTTCTGTTTCTCCCTCTAGTCTGTTTACCATCTCTCTTCTGTTTCTCCCTCTAGTCTGTTACCATCTCTCTTCTGTTTCTCCCTCTAGTCTGTTACCATCTCTCTTCTGTTTCTCCCTCTAGTCTGTTACCATCTCTCTTCTGTTTCTCCCTCTAGTCTGTTACCATCTCTTCTTCTGTTTCTCCCTCTAGTCTGTTACCATCTCTCTTCTGTTTCTCCCTCTAGTCTGTTACCATCTCCCTCTAGTCTGTTACCATCTCTCTTCTGTTTCTCCCTCTAGTCTGTTACCATCTCCCTCTAGTCTGTTACCATCTCTCTTCTGTTTCTCCCTCTAGTCTGTTACCATCTCTCTTCTGTTTCTCCTCTAGTCTTTACCATCTCTCTTCTGTTTCTCCCTCTAGTCTGTTACCATCTCTCTTCTGTTTCTCCCTCTAGCCTGTTACCATCTCTCTTCTGTTTCTCCCTCTAGTCTGTTACCATCTCTCTTCTGTTTCTCCCTCTAGTCTGTTACCATCTCTCTTCTGTTTCTCCCTCTAGTCTGTTACCATCTCTCTTCTGTTTCTCCCTCTAGTCTGTTACCATCTCTCTTCTGTTTCTCCCTCTAGTCTGTTACCATCTCTCTTCTGTTTCTCCCTCTAGTCTGTTACCATCTCTCTTCTGTTTCTCCCTCTAGTCTGTTACCATCTCTCTTCTGTTTCTCCCTCTAGTCTGTTACCATCTCCCTCTAGTCTGTTACCAATCTCTCTTCTGTTTCTCCCTCTAGTCTGTTACCATCTCCCTCTAGTCTGTTACCATCTCTCTTCTGTTTTCTCCCTCTAGTCTGTTACCATCTCTCTTCTGTTTCTCCCTCTAAGTCTGTTACCATCTCTCTTCTGTTCTCCCTCTAGTCTGTTACCATCTCTCTTCTGTTTCTCCCTCTAGTCTGTTACCATCTCTCTTCTGTTTCTCCCTCTAGTCCTGTTACCATCTCCCTCTAGTCTGTTACCATCTCTCTTCTGTTCTCCCTCTAGTCTGTTACCATCTCCCTCTAGTCTGTTACCATCTCTCTTCTGTTTCTCCTCTAGTCTGTTACCATCTCTCTTCTGTTCTCCCTCTAGTCTGTTTACCATCTCTCTTCTGTTTCTCCCTCTAGTCTGTTACCATCTCTCTTCTGTTTCTCCCTCTAGTCTGTTACCATCTCTCTTCTGTTTCTCCCTCTAGTCTGTTACCATCTCTCTTCTGTTTCTCCTCTAGTCTGTTACCATCTCTCTTCTGTTTCTCCCTCTAGTCTGTTACCATCTCTTCTGTTTCTCCCTCTAGTCTGTTACCATCTCTCTTCTGTTTCCCTCTAGTCTGTTACCATCTCCTTCTGTTTTCTCCCTCTAGTCTGTTACCATCTCCCCTCTAGTCTGTTACCATCTCTCTTCTGTTTATCCCTCTAGTCTGTTACCATCTCTCTTCTGTTTCTCCCTCTAGTCTGTTACCATCTCTCTTCTGTTTCTCCCTCTAGTCTGTTACCATCTCTCTTCTGTTTCTCCCTCTAGTCTGTTACCATCTCTCTTCTGTTTCTCCCTCTAGTCTGTTACCATCTCTCTTCTGTTTCTCCCTCTAGTCTGTTACCATCTCCCTCTAGTCTGTTACATCTCTCTTCTGTTTCTCCCTCTAGTCTGTTACCATCTCCCTCTAGTCTGTTACCATCTCTCTTCTGTTCTCCCTCTAGTCTGTTACCATCTCTCTTCTGTTTCTCCTCTAGTCTGTTACCATCTCTCTTCTGTTTCTCCCTCTAGTCTGTTACCATCTCTCTTCTGTTCTCCCTCTAGTCTGTTACCATCTCTCTTCTGTTTCTCCCTCTAGTCTGTTACCATCTCTCTTCTGTTTCTCCCTCTGGTCTGTTACCATCTCTCTTCTGTTTCTCCCTCTAGTCTGTTACCATCTCTCTTCTGTTTCTCCCTCTAGTCTGTTACCATCTCTCTTCTGTTTCTCCCTCTAGTCTGTTACCATCTCTCTTCTGTTTATCTCTGTTACTATCTCTGACATATTATCTCTGTTACTCTCTCTGACATATTATCTCTGTTACTCTCTCTGACATATTATCTCTGTTACTCTCTCTAACATATTATCTCTGTTACTCTCTCTGACATATTATCTCTGTTACTCTCTCTGACATATTATCTCTGTTACTCTCTCTGACATATTATCTCTGTTACTCTCTGACATATTATCTCTGTTACTCTCTCTGACATATTATTTCTGTTACTCTCTGACATATTATCTCTGTTACTCTCTCTGACATATTATCTCTGTTACTCTCTCTGACATATTATCTCTGTTACTCTCTGACATATTATCTCTGTTACTCTCTCTGACATATTATCTCTGTTACTCTCTCTCTCACCTTTGCATCGGAGGTCTGTGTCTGTAGCTTCATACCCTGGCCGACAGGCGCAGGCAGTGGCCGGCTGACCGACCCACTGTCCGTCCTCACCGCACAGCATGCTGGGAGGGCGTGCCAGCTCGCCCGGGGGGGTCACGGCGTTGTCTACACACTCTCCTTGAGCCCCCTCCACCAAGGTATGTGGAACAGTCTCAGGGAATCGGGAGAAGGAACGCGTCAGGGTGGGGCACTTCTTAAAATACACCTTGGGGACAAAATACAGGTTAGAAAGAAACTAGAAAGTGAAGAAATGTATCGATTGATTGACCTCAGAATACGCACATTTGCCTAGGATTTTGTAAAACTTCAGAAAACTGCGGACTGTTGAAAGACACACAAACACTAGTTTGAGGTAAAGGTAAGGAACTTGTTAAAGATCTCGTACCCTGACAGCCAATAAGGCCATGCAGACTCCCTGTGCCTGGAAGGCTAGGTACACGCCCCTTTTGGTCAACCGGCTAATCCTGAGAGTCTTCACGTTGGACTTCCTCTCTCCGCCCCTACGAAGCAGGAAGTCAGCTGCTACTGTGTCCACCTGGGAATCAGAGGGTTAGACAGGATGGTAAACCAAGGTCATCTGGAGGGGTCAGAGGGTTAGACAGGATGGTAAACCAAGGTCGTCTGGAGGGGTCAGAGGGTTAGACAGGATGGTAAACCAAGAAGGTCATCTGGAGGGGTCAGAGGGTTAGACAGGATGGTAAACCAATAAGGTCATCGGAGGGGTCAGAGGGTTAGACAGGATGGTAAACCAAGATCATCTGGAGGGGTCAGAGGGTTAGACAGGATGGTAAACCAAGGTCATCTGGAGGGGTCAGAGGGTTAGACAGGATGGTAAACCAATAAGGTCATCTGGAGGGGTCAGAGGGTTAGACAGGATGGTAAACCAAGGTCGTCTGGAGGGGTCAGAGGGTTAGACAGGATGGTAAACCAAGAAGGTCATCTGGAGGGGTCAGAGGGTTAGACAGGATGGTAAACCAAGGTCATCTGGAGGGGTCAGAGGGTTAGACAGGATGGTAAACCAAGGTCGTCTGGAGGGGTCTTCCTGTAATGGTCCATAAACAAACTAACAAGGAAGGATTGTTTGTTTGTTTGGTTGGTTGGTTGGTTGGTTGGTTGTCAATGGGGACACACTCCAACCCTGTTGGTAGGTTCTCTGACTCTTAATACACTAGCTAGCTTCAAGTCAGTTGGTAGGTTCTCTAACTCTTGATACACTAGCTAGCTTCAAGTCAGTTGGTAGGTTCTCTGACTCTTAATACACTAGCTAGCTTCAAGTCAGTTGGTAGGTTCTCTGACTCTTACTACACTAGCTAGCTTCAAGTCAGTTGGTAGGTTCTCTGACTCTTAATACACTAGCTAGCTTCAAGTCAGTTGGTAGGTTCTCTAACTCTTAATACACTAGCTAGCTTCAAGTCAGTTGGTAGGTTCTCTAACTCTTAATACACTAGCTAGCTTCAAGTCAGTTGGTAGGTTCTCTGACTCTTAATACACTAGCTAGCTTCAAGTCAGTTGGTAGGTTCTCTAACTCTTAATACACTAGCTAGCTTCAAGTCAGTTGGTAGGTTCTCTAACTCTTAATACACTAGCTAGCTTCAAGTCAGTTGGTAGGTTCTCTAACTCTTAATACACTAGCTAGCTTCAAGTCAGTTGGTAGGTTCTCTAACTCTTAATACACTAGCTAGCTTCAAGTCAGTTGGTAGGTTCTCTAACTCTTAATACACTAGCTAGCTTCAAGTCAGTTGGTAGGTTCTCTAACTCTTAATACACTAGCTAGCTTCAAGTCAGTTGGTAGGTTCTCTAACTCTTAATACACTAGCTAGCTTCAAGTCAGTTGGTAGGTTCTCTGACTCTTAATACACTAGCTAGCTTCAAGTCAGTTGGTAGGTTCTCTAACTCTTAATACACTAGCTAGCTTCAAGTCAGTTGGTAGGTTCTCTAACTCTTAATACACTAGCTAGCTTCAAGTCAGTTGGTAGGTTCTCTAACTCTTAATACACTAGCTAGCTTCAAGTCAGTTGGTAGGTTCTCTAACTCTTAATACACTAGCTAGCTTCAAGTCAGTTGGTAGGTTCTCTAACTCTTAATACACTAGCTAGCTTCAAGTCAGTTGGTAGGTTCTCTAACTCTTAATACACTAGCTAGCTTCAAGTCAGTTGGTAGGTTCTCTAACTCTTAATACACTAGCTAGCTTCAAGTCAGTTGGTAGGTTCTCTGACTCTTAATACACTAGCTAGCTTCAAGTCAGTTGGTAGGTTCTCTAACTCTTAATACACTAGCTAGCTTCAAGTCAGTTGGTAGGTTCTCTGACTCTTAATACACTAGCTAGCTTCAAGTCAGTTGGTAGGTCCTCTAACTCTTAATACACTAGCTAGCTTCAAGTCAGTTGGTAGGTTCTCTAACTCTTAATACACTAGCTAGCTTCAAGTCAGTTGGTAGGTTCTCTAACTCTTAATACACTAGCTAGCTTCAAGTCAGTTGGTAGGTTCTCTAACTCTTAATACACTAGCTAGCTTCAAGTCAGTTGGTAGGTTCTCTGACTCTTAATACACTAGCTAGCTTCAAGTCAGTTGGTAGGTTCTCTAACTCTTAATACACTAGCTAGCTTCAAGTCAGTTGGTAGGTTCTCTGACTCTTAATACACTAGCTAGCTTCAAGTCAGTTGGTAGGTTCTCTAACTCTTAATACACTAGCTAGCTTCAAGTCAGTTGGTAGGTTCTCTGACTCTTAATACACTAGCTAGCTTCAAGTCAGTTGGTAGGTCCTCTAACTCTTAATACACTAGCTAGCTTCAAGTCAGTTGGTAGGTTCTCTAACTCTTAATACACTAGCTAGCTTCAAGTCAGTTGGTAGGTTCTCTAACTCTTAATACACTAGCTAGCTTCAAGTCAGTTGGTAGGTTCTCTAACTCTTAATACACTAGCTAGCTTCAAGTCAGTTGGTAGGTTCTCTGACTCTTAATACACTAGCTAGCTTCAAGTCAGTTGGTAGGTTCTCTAACTCTTAATACACTAGCTAGCTTCAAGTCAGTTGGTAGGTTCTCTAACTCTTAATACACTAGCTAGCTTCAAGTCAGTTGGTAGGTTCTCTAACTCTTAATACACTAGCTAGCTTCAAGTCAGTTGGTAGGTTCTCTAACTCTTAATACACTAGCTAGCTTCAAGTCAGTTGGTAGGTTCTCTAACTCTTAATACACTAGCTAGCTTCAAGTCAGTTGGTAGGTTCTCTAACTCTTAATACACTAGCTAGCTTCAAGTCAGTTGGTAGGTTCTCTAACTCTTAATACACTAGCTAGCTTCAAGTCAGTTGGTAGGTTCTCTAACTCTTAATACACTAGCTAGCTTCAAGTCAGTTGGTAGGTTCTCTAACTCTTAATACACTAGCTAGCTTCAAGTCAGTTGGTAGGTTCTCTAACTCTTAATACACTAGCTAGCTTCAAGTCAGTTGGTAGGTTCTCTAACTCTTAATACACTAGCTAGCTTCAAGTCAGTTGGTAGGTTCTCTAACTCTTAATACACTAGCTAGCTTCAAGTCAGTTGGTAGGTTCTCTAACTCTTAATACACTAGCTAGCTTCAAGTCAGTTGGTAGGTTCTCTAACTCTTAATACTGAGTGCTGTACTTCAGATCACGACGTTCTATGTATCCATGGGAACCGTACCTTAGTATAGGGGTTTTCCATCCAGGCAGGGTGTGTGTTGGTAGCTTCGTCCGTGTCTGTCTGATAGT
>NC_034189.2:1063529-1121029 GCF_002021735.2 Oncorhynchus kisutch | reverse complement strand
CTGACGTCTCTAGTTTAGTGTTCATTACCACTTCTAGAGGAGAGGAGAGAGGGAGGAGACTTAGAATAGGATATAATATATAACAACATATATTAATAGAACACAATAATATAATACAATATATATGATATAATAATATAATACAATATATATGATATAATAATATAATGTAAAATAGAACAACATATACAGTGGGGCAAAAAAGTATTTAGTCAGCCACCAATTGTGCAAGTTCTCCCACTTAAAAACATGAGAGAGGCCTGTAATTTTCATCATAGGTACACTTCAACTATGACAGACAAAATGAGAGAAAAAAATCCAGAAAATCACATTGTAGGATTTTTTATGAATTTATTTGCACATTATGGTGGAAAATAAGTATTTGGTCACCTACAAACAAGCAAGATTTCTGGCTCTCACAGACCTGTAACTTCTTGTTTAAGAGGCTCCTCTGTCCTCCACTCGTTACCTGTATTAATGGCACCTGTTTGAACTTGTTATCAGTATAAAGGACACCTGTCCACAACCTCAAACAGTCACACTCCAAACTCAACTTCAAACCAGGCTGCTTACCTATTGCAGATTCAGTCTTCCCAGCCTGGTGCAGGTCTACAATTTTTTTTCTGGTGTCCTTTGACACCTCTTTGGTCTTGGTCATAGTGGAGTTTGGAGTGTGACTGTTTGAGGTTGTGGACAGGTGTCTTTTATACTGATAGCAAGTTCAAACAGTTACCATTAATACAGGTAACGAGTGGAGGACAGAAGAGCCTCTTAAATAAGAAGTTACAGGTCTGTGAGAGCCAGAAATCTTGCTTGTTTGTAGGTGACCAAATACTTATTTTCCACCATAATTTGCAAATTAATTAATTAAAAATCCTACAATGTGATTGAAAATTACAGGCCTCTCTCATCTTTTTAAGTGGGAGAACTTGCACAATTGGTGGCTGACTAAATACTTTTTTGCCCCACTGTATTAATAGAACAATATATTAATAGAACACAATATATAATAATATAATACAAATATACACTGCTCAAATAATTAAATAAAGGGAACACTAAAATAACACATCCTAGATCTGAATGAATGAAATATTCTTATTAAATACTTTTTTCTTTACATAGTTGAATGTTCTGACAACAAAATCACACAAAAATGATCAATGGAAATCAAATGTATCAACCCATGGAGGTCTGGATTTGGAGTCACACTCAAAATTAAAGTGGAAAACCACACTACAGGCTGATCCTGTTATATAGGGTTATATAAAATAGAACAACACATAATAATATAACATAATATAACATAATATAAAATAGAACAACACATAATAATATAACATAATATAACATAATATAACATAATATAACATAATATAACATAATATAACATAATATAACATAATATAACATAATATAACATAATATATAAGAAGACAATACAAATATATATAATATAATACAAAATATAAAATTAAATATATAATATAATATAACAATTATAATATAATAATATAATATATAACATAATAATATAATATAAAATATATAATATAATACTAAAATGTAAAATATATAATACAAAATATATCATATAATAATATAATATAAAATATAAAATATAAAATATATAACATAATAATAAAATATATAATATAATAATAAATATAAAATATATAATATAATATAAAATATAAATATATAATATAATAATAAAATATAAAATATATAATATAATATAAAATATAAAATATATAATATAATATAAAATATAAAATATATAATATAATAATAAAATATAAAATATATAATATAATATAAAATATAAAATATATAATATAATATAAAATATAAAATATATAATATAATATAAAATATAAAATATATAATATAATAATAAAATATAAAATATATAATATAATATAAAATATAAAATATATAATATAATAATAAAATATAAAATATATAATATAATATAAAATATAAAATATATATATATTTTTAGATATATATTTTTTTATATATAAAATATATACAATATATAATATAATAATAAAATATAATATAAAATATAATACTAAAATGTAAAATATATAATATAATAATATATAAGAAGACAATACAAATATATATGATACTATAATATAAAATATAAAATATAATAATCTAACATATAACGTACAATATAAAAAATATAATATTACAATAGACTGACTGGATAGCTGATACTACAGTTACAATAGACTGACTGGATAGCTGATACTACAGAGTTACAATAGACTGACTGGATAGCTGATACTACAGTTACAATAGACTGACTGGATAGCTGATACTACAGAGTTACAATAGACTGACTGGATAGCTGATACTACAGTTACAATAGACTGACTGGATAGCTGATACTACAGAGTTACAATAGACTGACTGGATAGCTGATACTACAGTTACAATAGACTGACTGGATAGCTGATACTACAGAGTTACAATAGACTGACTGGATAGCTGATACTACAGTTACAATAGACTGACTGGATAGCTGATACTACAGTTACAATAGACTGACTGGATAGCTGATACTACAGAGTTACAATAGACTGACTGGATAGCTGATACTACAGTTACAATAGACTGACTGGATAGCTGATACACAGTTACAATAGACTGACTGGATAGCTGATACTACAGTTACAATAGACTGACTGGATAGCTGATACTACAGTTACAATAGACTGACTGGATAGCTGATACTACAGAGTTACAATAGACTGACTGGATAGCTGATACTACAGAGTTACAATAGACTGACTGGATAGGTGATACTACAGTTACAATAGACTGAATGGATAGCTGATACTACAGTTACAATAGACTGAATGGATAGCTGATACTACAGAGTTACAATAGTGATAGACACCCATGGTTCTACATCAGGGGTAGACAACCCTGGTCCTACATCAGGGATAGACAACCCTGGTCCTACATCAGGGATAGACAACCCTGGTCCTACATCAGGGGTAGACAACCCTGGTCCTACATCAGGGATAGACAACCCTGGTCCTACATCAGGGGTAGACAACCCTGGTCCTACATCAGGGATAGACAACCCTGGTCCTACATCAGGGGTAGACAACCCTGGTCCTACATCAGGGGTAGACAACCCTGGTCCTACATCAGGGATAGACAACCCTGGTCCTACATCAGGGGTAGACAACCCTGGTCCTACATCAGGGGTAGACAACCATGGTCCTACATCAGGGGTAGACAACCCTGGTCCTATATCAGGGGTAGACAACCCTGGTCCTACATCAGGGGTAGACAACCATGGTCCTACATCAGGGGTAGACAACCCTGGTCCTATATCAGGGGTAGACAACCCTGGTCCTATATCAGGGGTAGACAACCCTGGTCCTACATCAGGGATAGACAACCCTGGTCCTACATCAGGGGTAGACAACCCTGGTCCTACATCAGGGATAGACAACCGTGGTCCTACATCAGGGATAGACAACCCTGGTCCTACATCAGGGATAGACAACCCTGGTCCTACATCAGGGATAGACAACCCTGGTCATGGAGGACCAAAGGCACTTCATGTTTTTGATTTAAATTGAAAATAAAACGTGAAAATAAAAGAGACTCTAGGAGCTCAGATGCAAAAATGTAATTACCAACGTTTCGACAGCCAAGCTGTCTTCATCAGGGTAAATTGACCTGAAAAACCAGGCGTGTTGAATTTAGAGAATCCCTGAACTGATCAATTAGCTCTGTTTGTGTGGAATGGTGCCTAGTTGGAACAAAATCCTGCAGTAACTGCAGCACCAGGAACAGGGTTGTCTACCACAGACATTAGTAGAACTAACCCTACAGGAACAGGAACAGGGCTGTCTACCCCAGACATCAGTAGAACTAACCCTACAGGAACAGGGTTGTCTACCCCAGACATCAGTAGAACTAACCCTACAGGAACAGGGTTGTCTACCCCAGACATCAGTAGAACTAACCCTACAGGAACAGGGTTGTCTACCCCAGACATCAGTAGAACTAACCCTACAGGAACAGGGTTGTCTACCCCAGACATCAGTAGAACTAACCCTACAGGAACAGGGTTGTCTACCCCAGACATCAGTAGAACTAACCCTACAGGAACAGGGTTGTCTACCCCAGACATCAGTAGAACTAACCCTACAGGAACAGGGTTGTCTACCCCAGACATCAGTAGAACTAACCCTACAGGAACAGGGTTGTCTACCCCAGACATCAGTAGAACTAACCCTACAGGAACAGGGTTGTCTACCCCAGACATCAGTAGAACTAACCCTACAGGAACAGGGTTGTCTACCCCAGACATCAGTAGAACTAACCCTACAGGAACAGGGTTGTCTACCCCAGACATCAGTAGAACTAACCCTACAGGAACAGGGTTGTCTACCCCAGACATCAGTAGAACTAACAGCTCTATCCCACAGCTCCAGCTGCCATTAGAAATATCTCCCTCCTTTTCTCAAATTCCCTCTTCCCCCCTTATGAAACTCTTCCTCCTCTTCTCAAATTCCCTCTTCCCCCCTTATGAAACTCTTCCTCCTCTTCTCAAATTCCCTCTTCCCCCTTTGTGAAACTCTCCCTCCTTCTTCCAACTTCACTCACTTTCTTACAAATTCCCATCTCTCACACACACACACACACACACACCACACACACACACACACACACACACACACACACACACACACACACACACACACACACACACACACACACACACACACACACACACACACACACACAGTAAAGCGACACAGGCCCAGACTATAAACTGTTGTTTGTCATGTGGTCACCAGACGTCCAGACCCATAAAGCAACACGGCATAACGTCCTCATCAGCAACACCAGACACACAGAGAGACATTCAGTCAGTCAGTTTTCCTAAAACAAGTATTATGGATGATATTATTTACTATGTTAAATTAGAGAACGTCTCCCTCTCAGTTTTCCAGATCATTCCTGCTCTGCTACAGAGCGGAACACTTTCCCTGACACATTGTAATCACACACACACACACACACACACACACACACACACACACACAGAGAAATCTGCAATTACCCTCGTAGTTTAATCAAGCAGAGAATTAGAGAGTGTACAACGTGAAACAGAATTAACAAAAACCAGAGCAAACTAGAATGCTATTTGTCCCTAAACAGAGAGTACACAGTGGCAGAATACCTGACCACTGTGACTGACCCAAAATTAAGGAAAGCTTTGACTATGTACAGACTCAGTGAGCATAGCCTTGCTATTGAGAAAGGCCGCCGTAGGCAGACCTGGCTCTCAAGAGAAGACAGGCTATGTGCTCACTGCCCACAAAATGAGGTGGAAACTGAGCTGCACTTCCTAACCTCCTGCCTAATGTAGGACCAAATTAGAGACACATATTTCCCTCAGATTACACAGATCCACAAAGAATTGGAAAACAAACCCGATCTTGATAAACTCCCATATATACTGGATGAAATACCACAGTGTGACGTCACAGCAGCAAGATTTGTGACCTGTTGCCACAAGGAAAGGGCAACCAGAGAAGAACAAACACCATTTTAAATACAACCTATATTTATGTTTATTTATTTTCCCTTTTGTACTTTAACTATTTGCACATCATTACAACATTGTATATAGATATTTATAATGTCTTTATTCTTTTGGAATGTAATGTTTACTGTTAATTTTTATTTGTTATTACACTTTTGTATATTATCTACTTCACTTGCTTTGGCAATGTTAACATATGTTTCCCATGCCAATAAAGCCCCTTGAATTGAATTGAGAGGAGTCGACAGAGCGTAACTGACGTGAATTCCTCAGGTTCACACACTTAACAAGATCCTTGACCTACCAACACCACACAATCACACACTCACACTCACACACACTCACACACACACACACAAGCTCTTAATGTGAGTCTGTCTGATAAAACTAATCCCTGCTTTAAAACAGACTGAGAAGAGTTGAAAGGAGAGGGGGAGAAGAGACAAGAGGGTGAGAGGAGAGGAGAGGAGAGGAGAAGAGAGGAGAGGAGACGAGACGAGGAAAGGAGGTGAGGAGAGGAGACGAGACGAGACGAGGAAAGGAGGTGAGGAGAGGAGAGGAGAGGAGAGGAGAGGAGACGAGACGAGGAAAGGAGGAGAGGAGAGGAGACGACAGGAGAGGAGACGAGACAAAAAGAGGAAAGGAGGTGAGGAGAGGAGGAGATGGTAGGGGGAGGAGTGAGAAAAGCAAGGAAAGAGGGAGATGTAGTTGAGATGAAGGACAGTAGAAGAAGACTGTAGAAGAAGACTGTAGAAGAAGACAGTAGAAGAAGACTGTAGAAGAAGACAGTGGAAGAAGACTGTAGAAGAAGACAGGTGAAGAAGACTGTAGAAGAAGACAGTAGAAGAAGACAGTGGAAGAAGACTGTGGAAGAAGACTACAGAATAAGACTGTCGAAGAAGACTGTAGAAGACGACCGTAGAAGAAGACAGTGGAAGAAGACAGTAGAAGAAGAGTGTAGAAGAAGACATTGGAAGAAGACAGTAGAAGAAGACTGTAGAAGAAGACTGTAGAAGAAGACATTGGAAGAAGACTGTAGAGGAAGACTGTAGAAGAAGACTGTGGAATAAGACTGTAGAAGAAGACTGTAGAAGAAGACTGTAGAAGAAGACTGTAGAAGAAGACAGTAGAAGAAGACTAAAGAATAAGACTGTCGAAGAAGACTGTAGAAGAAGACATTGGAAGAAGACAGTAGAAGAAGACAGTAGAAGAAGACTGTAGAAGAAGACATTGGAAGAAGACAGTAGAAGAAGACAGTAGAAGAAGACTGTAGAAGAAGACAGTGGAAGAATACTGTAGAAGAAGACAGTGGAAGAAGACAGTGGAAGAAGACTGTAGAAGAAGACTGTGGAAGAATACTGTGGAAGAAGGCAGTAGAAGAAGACAGTAGAAGACCGTGGAAGAAGACTGTAGAAGAAGACCTTGGAAGAAGACTGTAGAAGAAGACTGTGGAAGAAGACAGTGGAAGAAGACTGGGGAAGAAGACTGTGGAAGAAGACAGTAGAAGAAGACAGTAGAAGAAGACAGTAGAAGACTGTGGAAGAAGACAGTAGAAGAAGACAGTAGAAGACTGTGGAAGAAGACAGTAGAAGAAGACAGTAGAAGACTGTGGAAGAAGACAGTGGAAGAAGACAGTAGAAGACAGTAGAAGAAGACAGTAGAAGAAGACAGTAGAAGACTGTGGAAGAAGACAGTTGAAGACTGTGGAAGAAGACAGTAGAAGAAGACAGTAGAAGAAGACAGTAGAAGACTGTGGAAGAAGACAGTGGAAGAAGACAGTAGAAGACTGTGGAAGAAGACAGTAGAAGAAGACAGTAGAAGACTGTGGAAGAAGACAGTAGAAGAAGACAGTAGAAGACTGTGGAAGAAGACAGTATAAGAAGACAGTAGAAGACTGTGGAAGAAGACAGTAGAAGAAGACAGTAGAAGACTGTGGAAGAAGGCAGTAGAAGAAGACAGTAGAAGACCGTGGAAGAAGACTGTAGAAGAAGACCTTGGAAGAAGACTGTAGAAGAAGACTGTGGAAGAAGACATTGGAAGAAGACAGTAGAAGAAGACAGTAGAAGAAGACTGTAGAAGAAGACAGTGGAAGAATACTGTAGAAGAAGACAGTGGAAGAAGACAGTGGAAGAAGACTGTAGAAGAAGACTGTGGAAGAATACTGTGGAAGAAGGCAGTAGAAGAAGACAGTAGAAGACCGTGGAAGAAGACTGTAGAAGAAGACCTTGGAAGAAGACTGTAGAAGAAGACTGTGGAAGAAGACAGTGGAGGAAGACTGGGGAAGAAGACTGTGGAAGAAGACAGTAGAAGAAGACAGTAGAAGAAGACAGTAGAAGACTGTGGAAGAAGACAGTAGAAGAAGACAGTAGAAGCCTGTGGAAGAAGACAGTAGAAGAAGAAAGTAGAAGACTGTGGAAGAAGACAGTGGAAGAAGACAGTAGAAGACAGTAGAAGAAGACAGTAGAAGAAGACAGTAGAAGACTGTGGAAGAAGACAGTTGAAGACTGTGGAAGAAGACAGTAGAAGAAGACAGTAGAAGAAGACAGTAGAAGACTGTGGAAGAAGACAGTGGAAGAAGACAGTAGAAGACTGTGGAAGAAGACAGTAGAAGAAGACAGTAGAAGACTGTGGAAGAAGACAGTAGAAGAAGACAGTAGAAGACTGTGGAAGAAGACAGTATAAGAAGACAGTAGAAGACTGTGGAAGAAGACAGTAGAAGAAGACAGTAGAAGAAGACAGTAGAAGACTGTGGAAGAAGGCAGTAGAAGAAGACAGTAGAAGACCGTGGAAGAAGACTGTAGAAGAAGACCTTGGAAGAAGACTGTAGAAGAAGACTGTGGAAGAAGACAGTGGAAGAAGACTGGGGAAGAAGACTGTGGAAGACAGTAGAAGACTGTGGAAGAAGACAGTAGAAGAAGACAGTAGAAGAAGACAGTAGAAGACTGTGGAAGAAGACAGTAGAAGAAGACAGTAGAAGACTGTGGAAGAAGACTGTAGAAGAAGACATTGGAAGAAGACAGTAGAAGAAGACTGTAGAAGAAGACTGTAGAAGAAGACTGTAGAAGAAGACATTGGAAGAAGACTGTAGAGGAAGACTGTAGAAGAAGACTGTGGAATAAGACTGTAGAAGAAGACTGTAGAAGAAGACTGTAGAAGAAGACAGTGGAAGAAGACTAAAGAATAAGACTGTCGAAGAAGACTGTAGAAGAAGACATTGGAAGACGACAGTAGAAGAAGACAGTAGAAGAAGACTGTAGAAGAAGACAGTGGAAGAATACTGTAGAAGAAGACAGTGGAAGAAGACAGTGGAAGAAGACTGTAGAAGAAGACTGTGGAAGAATACTGTGGAAGAAGGCAGTAGAAGAAGACAGTAGAAGACCGTGGAAGAAGACTGTAGAAGAAGACCTTGGAAGAAGACTGTAGAAGAAGACTGTGGAAGAAGACAGTGGAAGAAGACTGGGGAAGAAGACTGTGGAAGAAGACAGTAGAAGACTGTGGAAGAAGACAGTAGAAGAAGACAGTAGAAGAAGACAGTAGAAGACTGTGGAAGAAGACAGTAGAAGAAGACAGTAGAAGACTGTGGAAGAAGACAGTAGAAGAAGACAGTAGAAGACTGTGGAAGAAGACAGTGGAAGAAGACAGTAGAAGACTGTGGAAGAAGACAGTAGAAGACTGTGGAAGAAGACAGTAGAAGAAGACAGTAGAAGAAGACAGTAGAAGACTGTGGAAGAAGACAGTAGAAGAAGACTGTGGAAGAAGTTTCTACATGCTTTTTAGAAGTTTCTACAAGCTTTATGAAGCTTCCAAAAGAGGGACTTCATCTTGAAGGAGTCAGAGAGGGATTAGGAAAACCACAGAAAACTTCCTAACATCAGACGACTGCTTTCTGCTGTTTAAACCACGAGAGACACAGTCACTCACATGTTTACACAACACACATTTAACAACAGCACTGATGGAATCAACACTCAGAAGAGGAGGAAGGGGGAGGGAGGGAGGGAGGGAGGGAGGGAGGGAGGGAGGGAGGGAGGGAGGGAGAAGGGGGAGGAGGGGAGGAAGAAGGAGGGGAGGAGGGAACGAAGAAGGGAGAGAGGAGGGGAGGAAGGAGGGAGGAAGAAGGAGGGAGGAGGGGAGGAAGAAGGAGGGAGGAGGGGAGGGAAGAAGGGAGGAAGGAGGGGAGGAAGGATGGAGGAAGAAGAAGGGAGGGAGGAGGGGCGGAAGAAGGAGGGAGGAGGGGAGGAAGAAGGGAGGGAGAAGGGAAGAAAGGAGGGAGGAGGAAGAAGGGAAGGAAGAAAGGAGGGAGGAGGGGAGGAAGAAGGAAGGAAGGGAAGAAAAGACGAGGAAGTAAGGGAGAAACAGAAGGCAGGGTGGTGATGTCGTGAGGATGAGACAGAATAAAGGAGGAAGGAGATTATACAGTGAGTGTATATTACACACAGCGCATTCGGAAAGAATTCAGACCCCTTGACTTTATTTTGTTTGTTTGTTACATTACAGACTCATTATAAAATGGATTAACTTGTTTCCCCTCCCGCCTCCCCCCAATCAATCTACACACACTACCCAATCATGACTAAATACCCCATAATGACTCAATAGCCCATAATGACACAATACCCCATAATGACTCAATACCCCATAATGACACAATAACCCATAATGACACAATACCCCATAATGACTCAATACCCCATAATGACTAAATACCCCATAATGACGCAATACCCCATAATGACTCAATACCCCATAATGACTAAATACCCCATAATGGCTAAATACCCCATAATGACTAAATACCCCATAATGACTCAATACCCCATAATGACACAATACCCCATAATGACTCAATACCCCATAATGACTCGATACCCCATAATGACACAATACCCCATAATGACTCAATACCCCATAATGACACAATAACCCATAATGACACAATACCCCATAATGACTCAATACCCCATAATGACACAATAACCCATAATGACTCAATACCCCATAATGACTCAATACCCCATAATGACTCAATACCCCATAATGACTCAATACCACATAATGATACAATACCCCATAATGACTCAATACCCCATAATGACACAATACCCCATAATGACTCAATACCACATAATGACACAATACCCCATAATGACTCAATACCCCATAATGACTCAATACCCCATAATGACTCAATACCCCATAATGACTCAATACCCCATAATGACTAAATACCCCATAATGACTCAATACCCCATAATGACTCAATACCCCATAATGACTCAATACCCCATAATGACTCAATACCCCATAATGACTAAATACCCCATAATGACGCAATACCCCATAATGACTCAATACCCCATAATGACTAAATACCCCATAATGGCTAAATACCCCATAATGACTAAATACCCCATAATGACTCAATACCCCATAATGACACAATACCCCATAATGACTCAATACCCCATAATGACTCAATACCCCATAATGACACAATACCCCATAATGACTCAATACCCCATAATGACTCAATACCCCATAATGACACAATAACCCATAATGACACAATACCCCATAATGACTCAATACCCCATAATGACACAATACCCCATAATGACTCAATACCCCATAATGACTCAATACCCCATAATGACTCAATACCCCATAATGACTCAATACCACATAATGATACAATACCCCATAATGACTCAATACCCCATAATGACACAATACCCCATAATGACTCAATACCACATAATGACACAATACCCCATAATGACTCAATACCCCATAATGACTAAATACCCCATAATGACTCAATACCCCATGAATTGGAAAACAAACCCGATCTTGATAAACTCCCATATATACTGGATGAAATACCACAGTGTGACGTCACAGCAGCAAGATTTGTGACCTGTTGCCACAAGGAAAGGGCAACCAGAGAAGAACAAACACCATTTTAAATACAACCTATATTTATGTTTATTTATTTTCCCTTTTGTACTTTAACTATTTGCACATCATTACAACATTGTATATAGATATTTATAATGTCTTTATTCTTTTGGAATGTAATGTTTACTGTTAATTTTTATTTGTTATTACACTTTTGTATATTATCTACTTCACTTGCTTTGGCAATGTTAACATATGTTTCCCATGCCAATAAAGCCCCTTGAATTGAATTGAGAGGAGTCGACAGAGCGTAACTGACGTGAATTCCTCAGGTTCACACACTTAACAAGATCCTTGACCTACCAACACCACACAATCACACACTCACACTCACACACACTCACACACACACACACAAGCTCTTAATGTGAGTCTGTCTGATAAAACTAATCCCTGCTTTAAAACAGACTGAGAAGAGTTGAAAGGAGAGGGGGAGAAGAGACAAGAGGGTGAGAGGAGAGGAGAAGAGAGGAGAGGAGACGAGACGAGGAAAGGAGGTGAGGAGAGGAGACGAGACGAGGAAAGGAGGTGAGGAGAGGAGAGGAGAGGAGAGGAGAGGAGACGAGACGAGGAAAGGAGGAGAGGAGAGGAGACGACAGGAGAGGAGACGAGACAAAAAGAGGAAAGGAGGTGAGGAGAGGAGGAGATGGTAGGGGGAGGAGTGAGAAAAGCAAGGAAAGAGGGAGATGTAGTTGAGATGAAGGACAGTAGAAGAAGACTGTAGAAGAAGACTGTAGAAGAAGACAGTAGAAGAAGACTGTAGAAGAAGACAGTGGAAGAAGACTGTAGAAGAAGACAGGTGAAGAAGACTGTAGAAGAAGACAGTAGAAGAAGACAGTGGAAGAAGACTGTGGAAGAAGACTACAGAATAAGACTGTCGAAGAAGACTGTAGAAGACGACCGTAGAAGAAGACAGTGGAAGAAGACAGTAGAAGAAGAGTGTAGAAGAAGACATTGGAAGAAGACAGTAGAAGAAGACTGTAGAAGAAGACTGTAGAAGAAGACATTGGAAGAAGACTGTAGAGGAAGACTGTAGAAGAAGACTGTGGAATAAGACTGTAGAAGAAGACTGTAGAAGAAGACTGTAGAAGAAGACTGTAGAAGAAGACAGTAGAAGAAGACTAAAGAATAAGACTGTCGAAGAAGACTGTAGAAGAAGACATTGGAAGAAGACAGTAGAAGAAGACAGTAGAAGAAGACTGTAGAAGAAGACATTGGAAGAAGACAGTAGAAGAAGACAGTAGAAGAAGACTGTAGAAGAAGACAGTGGAAGAATACTGTAGAAGAAGACAGTGGAAGAAGACAGTGGAAGAAGACTGTAGAAGAAGACTGTGGAAGAATACTGTGGAAGAAGGCAGTAGAAGAAGACAGTAGAAGACCGTGGAAGAAGACTGTAGAAGAAGACCTTGGAAGAAGACTGTAGAAGAAGACTGTGGAAGAAGACAGTGGAAGAAGACTGGGGAAGAAGACTGTGGAAGAAGACAGTAGAAGAAGACAGTAGAAGAAGACAGTAGAAGACTGTGGAAGAAGACAGTAGAAGAAGACAGTAGAAGACTGTGGAAGAAGACAGTAGAAGAAGACAGTAGAAGACTGTGGAAGAAGACAGTGGAAGAAGACAGTAGAAGACAGTAGAAGAAGACAGTAGAAGAAGACAGTAGAAGACTGTGGAAGAAGACAGTTGAAGACTGTGGAAGAAGACAGTAGAAGAAGACAGTAGAAGAAGACAGTAGAAGACTGTGGAAGAAGACAGTGGAAGAAGACTGTAGAAGACTGTGGAAGAAGACAGTAGAAGAAGACAGTAGAAGACTGTGGAAGAAGACAGTAGAAGAAGACAGTAGAAGACTGTGGAAGAAGACAGTATAAGAAGACAGTAGAAGACTGTGGAAGAAGACAGTAGAAGAAGACAGTAGAAGACTGTGGAAGAAGGCAGTAGAAGAAGACAGTAGAAGACCGTGGAAGAAGACTGTAGAAGAAGACCTTGGAAGAAGACTGTAGAAGAAGACTGTGGAAGAAGACATTGGAAGAAGACAGTAGAAGAAGACAGTAGAAGAAGACTGTAGAAGAAGACAGTGGAAGAATACTGTAGAAGAAGACAGTGGAAGAAGACAGTGGAAGAAGACTGTAGAAGAAGACTGTGGAAGAATACTGTGGAAGAAGGCAGTAGAAGAAGACAGTAGAAGACCGTGGAAGAAGACTGTAGAAGAAGACCTTGGAAGAAGACTGTAGAAGAAGACTGTGGAAGAAGACAGTGGAGGAAGACTGGGGAAGAAGACTGTGGAAGAAGACAGTAGAAGAAGACAGTAGAAGAAGACAGTAGAAGACTGTGGAAGAAGACAGTAGAAGAAGACAGTAGAAGCCTGTGGAAGAAGACAGTAGAAGAAGAAAGTAGAAGACTGTGGAAGAAGACAGTGGAAGAAGACAGTAGAAGACAGTAGAAGAAGACAGTAGAAGAAGACAGTAGAAGACTGTGGAAGAAGACAGTTGAAGACTGTGGAAGAAGACAGTAGAAGAAGACAGTAGAAGAAGACAGTAGAAGACTGTGGAAGAAGACAGTGGAAGAAGACAGTAGAAGACTGTGGAAGAAGACAGTAGAAGAAGACAGTAGAAGACTGTGGAAGAAGACAGTAGAAGAAGACAGTAGAAGACTGTGGAAGAAGACAGTATAAGAAGACAGTAGAAGACTGTGGAAGAAGACAGTAGAAGAAGACAGTAGAAGAAGACAGTAGAAGACTGTGGAAGAAGGCAGTAGAAGAAGACAGTAGAAGACCGTGGAAGAAGACTGTAGAAGAAGACCTTGGAAGAAGACTGTAGAAGAAGACTGTGGAAGAAGACAGTGGAAGAAGACTGGGGAAGAAGACTGTGGAAGACAGTAGAAGACTGTGGAAGAAGACAGTAGAAGAAGACAGTAGAAGAAGACAGTAGAAGACTGTGGAAGAAGACAGTAGAAGAAGACAGTAGAAGACTGTGGAAGAAGACTGTAGAAGAAGACATTGGAAGAAGACAGTAGAAGAAGACTGTAGAAGAAGACTGTAGAAGAAGACTGTAGAAGAAGACATTGGAAGAAGACTGTAGAGGAAGACTGTAGAAGAAGACTGTGGAATAAGACTGTAGAAGAAGACTGTAGAAGAAGACTGTAGAAGAAGACTGTAGAAGAAGACAGTGGAAGAAGACTAAAGAATAAGACTGTCGAAGAAGACTGTAGAAGAAGACATTGGAAGACGACAGTAGAAGAAGACAGTAGAAGAAGACTGTAGAAGAAGACAGTGGAAGAATACTGTAGAAGAAGACAGTGGAAGAAGACAGTGGAAGAAGACTGTAGAAGAAGACTGTGGAAGAATACTGTGGAAGAAGGCAGTAGAAGAAGACAGTAGAAGACCGTGGAAGAAGACTGTAGAAGAAGACCTTGGAAGAAGACTGTAGAAGAAGACTGTGGAAGAAGACAGTGGAAGAAGACTGGGGAAGAAGACTGTGGAAGAAGACAGTAGAAGACTGTGGAAGAAGACAGTAGAAGAAGACAGTAGAAGAAGACAGTAGAAGACTGTGGAAGAAGACAGTAGAAGAAGACAGTAGAAGACTGTGGAAGAAGACAGTAGAAGAAGACAGTAGAAGACTGTGGAAGAAGACAGTGGAAGAAGACAGTAGAAGACTGTGGAAGAAGACAGTAGAAGACTGTGGAAGAAGACAGTAGAAGAAGACAGTAGAAGAAGACAGTAGAAGACTGTGGAAGAAGACAGTAGAAGAAGACTGTGGAAGAAGTTTCTACATGCTTTTTAGAAGTTTCTACAAGCTTTATGAAGCTTCCAAAAGAGGGACTTCATCTTGAAGGAGTCAGAGAGGGATTAGGAAAACCACAGAAAACTTCCTAACATCAGACGACTGCTTTCTGCTGTTTAAACCACGAGAGACACAGTCACTCACATGTTTACACAACACACATTTAACAACAGCACTGATGGAATCAACACTCAGAAGAGGAGGAAGGGGGAGGGAGGGAGGGAGGGAGGGAGGGAGGGAGAAGGGGGAGGAGGGGAGGAAGAAGGAGGGGAGGAGGGAACGAAGAAGGGAGAGAGGAGGGGAGGAAGGAGGGAGGAAGAAGGAGGGAGGAGGGGAGGAAGAAGGAGGGAGGAGGGGAGGGAAGAAGGGAGGAAGGAGGGGAGGAAGGATGGAGGAAGAAGAAGGGAGGGAGGAGGGGCGGAAGAAGGAGGGAGGAGGGGAGGAAGAAGGGAGGGAGAAGGGAAGAAAGGAGGGAGGAGGAAGAAGGGAAGGAAGAAAGGAGGGAGGAGGGGAGGAAGAAGGAAGGAAGGGAAGAAAAGACGAGGAAGTAAGGGAGAAACAGAAGGCAGGGTGGTGATGTCGTGAGGATGAGACAGAATAAAGGAGGAAGGAGATTATACAGTGAGTGTATATTACACACAGCGCATTCGGAAAGAATTCAGACCCCTTGACTTTATTTTGTTTGTTTGTTACATTACAGACTCATTATAAAATGGATTAACTTGTTTCCCCTCCCGCCTCCCCCCAATCAATCTACACACACTACCCAATCATGACTAAATACCCCATAATGACTCAATAGCCCATAATGACACAATACCCCATAATGACTCAATACCCCATAATGACACAATAACCCATAATGACACAATACCCCATAATGACTCAATACCCCATAATGACTAAATACCCCATAATGACGCAATACCCCATAATGACTCAATACCCCATAATGACTAAATACCCCATAATGGCTAAATACCCCATAATGACTAAATACCCCATAATGACTCAATACCCCATAATGACACAATACCCCATAATGACTCAATACCCCATAATGACTCGATACCCCATAATGACACAATACCCCATAATGACTCAATACCCCATAATGACACAATAACCCATAATGACACAATACCCCATAATGACTCAATACCCCATAATGACACAATACCCCATAATGACTCAATACCCCATAATGACTCAATACCCCATAATGACTCAATACCCCATAATGACTCAATACCACATAATGATACAATACCCCATAATGACTCAATACCCCATAATGACACAATACCCCATAATGACTCAATACCCCATAATGACTCGATACCCCATAATGACACAATACCCCATAATGACTCAATACCCCATAATGACACAATAACCCATAATGACACAATACCCCATAATGACTCAATACCCCATAATGACACAATACCCCATAATGACTCAATACCCCATAATGACTCAATACCCCATAATGACTCAATACCCCATAATGACTCAATACCACATAATGATACAATACCCCATAATGACTCAATACCCCATAATGACACAATACCCCATAATGACTCAATACCACATAATGACACAATACCCCATAATGACTCAATACCCCATAATGACTCAATACCCCATAATGACTCAATACCCCATAATGACTCAATACCCCATAATGACTAAATACCCCATAATGACTAAATACCCCATAATGGCTAAATACCCCATAATGACTAAATACCCCATAATGACTCAATACCCCATAATGACACAATACCCCATAATGACTCAATACCCCATAATGACTCAATACCCCATAATGACACAATACCCCATAATGACTCAATACCCCATAATGACTCAATACCCCATAATGACACAATAACCCATAATGACACAATACCCCATAATGACTCAATACCCCATAATGACACAATACCCCATAATGACTCAATACCCCATAATGACTCAATACCCCATAATGACTCAATACCCCATAATGACTCAATACCACATAATGATACAATACCCCATAATGACTCAATACCCCATAATGACACAATACCCCATAATGACTCAATACCACATAATGACACAATACCCCATAATGACTCAATACCCCATAATGACTAAATACCCCATAATGACTCAATACCCCATAATGACTCAATACCCCATAATGACTCAATACCCCATAATGACTAAATACCCCATAATTACTCAATACCTCATAATGACTCACTACCCCATAATGACACAATACCCCATAATGACTCAATACCCCATGATGACTCAATACCTCATAATGGCTCAATACCCCATAATGACTCAATATCACATAGTGATACAATACCCCATAATGACTCAATACCCCATAATGACTCAATACCCCATAATGACACAATACCCCATAATGACTCAATACCACATAATGACACAATACCCCATAATGACTCAATACCCCATAATGACTCAATACCCCATGATGACTCAATACCTCATAATGGCTCAATACCCCATAATGACTCAATACCACATAATGATACAATACCCCATAATGACTCAATACCCCATAATGACTCAATACCCCATAATGACACAATACCCCATAATGACTCAATACCACATAATGATACAATACCCCATAATGACTCAATACCCCATAATGACTCAATACCCCATAATGACACAATACCCCATAATGACTCAATACCCCATAATGACTCAACACCCCATAATGACTCAATACCCCATAATGACTCAATACCCCGTAATGACACACTATCCCATAATGACTCAATACCCCATAATGACTCAATACCCCATAATGACATACGTTTTTTGGATGTAGTTTAGATGTAGTTTGGATGTAGTTTAGGTGTAGTTTGACATAGTTTAGGTGTAGTTTGGATGTAGTTTGGATATAGTTTAGATGTAGTTTGGATATAGTTTGGGTGTAGTTTAGGTGTAGTTTGGATATAGTTTGGGTGTAGTTTGGATAGAGTTTAGATGTAGTTTGGATATAGTTTGGGTGTAGTTTGGATAGAGTTTAGATGTAGTTTGGATATAGTTTAGGTGTAGTTTGGATGTAGTTTAGGTGTAGTTTGGATGTAGTTTAGGTGTAGTTTGACATAGTTTCGGTGTAGTTTAGGTGTAGTTTGGATATAGTTTAGGTGTCGTTTGGATATAGTTTAGATGTAGTTTGGATATAGTTTAGGTGTAGTTTGGATATAGTTGAGATGTAGTTTGGATATAGTTTAGGTGTAGTTTGGATATAGTTTAGGTGTAGTTTGGATATAGTTTATGTCACAGCTTCCACCAAAGTCGTTTCCTCTCCTTGTTCGGGCGGTGTTCGGCGGTCGGCGTCACCGGTCTTCTTGCCATCGTCATTTTCCATTTGTTTTGTCTTGTTTTCTTACACACCTGGTTTCCATTTCCCTCATTAATTGCTGTGTATTTAACCCTCTCCTCCCCCCAAGTCCATGTGTGGAATTGTTTGTTTGTAAGTGCTTGTACGCTATGTTACTGGTGCGCGTCAGGTTTTGTACCCATGTAGGTTATTTTTGTATTGCCGTGGGTTTTGTATTAAACTGCTCCGGCTATTACCTTTCTCTGCTCTCCTGCGTCTGACTTCACTGCCACCAGTTACGCAACCCTTACAGTTTAGGTGTAATTTGGTTATAGTTTAGGTGTAGTTTGGATATAGTTTAGGTGTAGTTTGGATATAGTTTAGGTGTAGTTTGGGTGTAGTTTGGATATAGTTTAGATTGGATATAGTTTGACATAGTTTAGCTTTAGTTTGAGTGTAGTTTAGATAAAGTTTGACATAGTTTAGCTGAAGATTGGGTGTAGTTTGGATATAGTTTAGGTGTAGTTTGATATAGTTTAGGTGTAGTTTAGATAAAGTTTAGGTGTAGTTTAGATAAAGTTTGACATAGTTTAGCTGTAGTTTGGGTGTAGTTTGGATTAGAGGTTGACCGATTAATCGGAATGGACCGATTAATTAGTGCCGCTTTCATAACAATCGGAAATCGGTATTTTTTTGCCAAAAAAACAAAAAACGTTTTTATATATTAGTTTTTTTTATATAAACCTTTATTTAACTAGTCAGTTAAGAACACATTCTTATTTTCAATGACGGCCCAGGAACAGTGGGTTAACTGCCTTGTTCAGGGGCAGAACGACAGATTTTCACCTTGTCAGCTCGGGGGATCCAATCTTGCAACCTTACAGTTAACTAGTCCAACGCAATAACGACCTGCCTCTCTCGTCGCACTCCACAAGGAGACTACCTGTTACGCGAATGCAGTAAGCCAAGATAAGTTGCTAGCTAGCATTAATGACTCAATACCCCATAATGACACAATACCCCATAATGACTCAATACCACATAATGACACAATACCCCATAATGACTCAATACCCCATAATGACTCAATACCCCATGATGACTCAATACCTCATAATGGCTCAATACCCCATAATGACTCAATACCACATAATGATACAATACCCCATAATGACTCAATACCCCATAATGACTCAATACCCCATAATGACACAATACCCCATAATGACTCAATACCACATAATGATACAATACCCCATAATGACTCAATACCCCATAATGACTCAATACCCCATAATGACACAATACCCCATAATGACTCAATACCCCATAATGACTCAACACCCCATAATGACTCAATACCCCATAATGACTCAATACCCCGTAATGACACACTATCCCATAATGACTCAATACCCCATAATGACTCAATACCCCATAATGACATACGTTTTTTGGATGTAGTTTAGATGTAGTTTGGATGTAGTTTAGGTGTAGTTTGACATAGTTTAGGTGTAGTTTGGATGTAGTTTGGATATAGTTTAGATGTAGTTTGGATATAGTTTGGGTGTAGTTTAGGTGTAGTTTGGATATAGTTTGGGTGTAGTTTGGATAGAGTTTAGATGTAGTTTGGATATAGTTTGGGTGTAGTTTGGATAGAGTTTAGATGTAGTTTGGATATAGTTTAGGTGTAGTTTGGATGTAGTTTAGGTGTAGTTTGGATGTAGTTTAGGTGTAGTTTGACATAGTTTCGGTGTAGTTTAGGTGTAGTTTGGATATAGTTTAGGTGTCGTTTGGATATAGTTTAGATGTAGTTTGGATATAGTTTAGGTGTAGTTTGGATATAGTTGAGATGTAGTTTGGATATAGTTTAGGTGTAGTTTGGATATAGTTTAGGTGTAGTTTGGATATAGTTTATGTCACAGCTTCCACCAAAGTCGTTTCCTCTCCTTGTTCGGGCGGTGTTCGGCGGTCGGCGTCACCGGTCTTCTTGCCATCGTCATTTTCCATTTGTTTTGTCTTGTTTTCTTACACACCTGGTTTCCATTTCCCTCATTAATTGCTGTGTATTTAACCCTCTCCTCCCCCCAAGTCCATGTGTGGAATTGTTTGTTTGTAAGTGCTTGTACGCTATGTTACTGGTGCGCGTCAGGTTTTGTACCCATGTAGGTTATTTTTGTATTGCCGTGGGTTTTGTATTAAACTGCTCCGGCTATTACCTTTCTCTGCTCTCCTGCGTCTGACTTCACTGCCACCAGTTACGCAACCCTTACAGTTTAGGTGTAATTTGGTTATAGTTTAGGTGTAGTTTGGATATAGTTTAGGTGTAGTTTGGATATAGTTTAGGTGTAGTTTGGGTGTAGTTTGGATATAGTTTAGATTGGATATAGTTTGACATAGTTTAGCTTTAGTTTGAGTGTAGTTTAGATAAAGTTTGACATAGTTTAGCTGAAGATTGGGTGTAGTTTGGATATAGTTTAGGTGTAGTTTGATATAGTTTAGGTGTAGTTTAGATAAAGTTTAGGTGTAGTTTAGATAAAGTTTGACATAGTTTAGCTGTAGTTTGGGTGTAGTTTGGATTAGAGGTTGACCGATTAATCGGAATGGACCGATTAATTAGTGCCGCTTTCATAACAATCGGAAATCGGTATTTTTTTGCCAAAAAAACAAAAAACGTTTTTATATATTAGTTTTTTTTATATAAACCTTTATTTAACTAGTCAGTTAAGAACACATTCTTATTTTCAATGACGGCCCAGGAACAGTGGGTTAACTGCCTTGTTCAGGGGCAGAACGACAGATTTTCACCTTGTCAGCTCGGGGGATCCAATCTTGCAACCTTACAGTTAACTAGTCCAACGCAATAACGACCTGCCTCTCTCGTCGCACTCCACAAGGAGACTACCTGTTACGCGAATGCAGTAAGCCAAGATAAGTTGCTAGCTAGCATTAAACTTATCTTATAAAAAACAATCAATCATAATCACTAGTTAACTACACATGGTTGATGATATTACTAGATATTATCTAGCGTGTCCTGCGTTGCATATAATCTGACTGAGCATACAAGTATCTAAGTATCTGACTGAGCGGTGGTAGGCAGAAGCAGGCGCGTAAACATTCATTCAAACAGCACTTTCGTGCGTTTTGCCGGCAGCTTTTCGTTGTGCGTCAAGCATTGCGCTGTTTATGACTTCAAGCCTATCAACTCGCGAGATGAGGCTGGTGTAACCGAGATGAAATGGCTAGCTAGTTAGCACGCGCTAATAGCGTTTCAAACATCACTCGCTCTGAGCCTTGCAGTAGTTGTTTCCCTTGCTCTGCATGGGTAACGCTGCTTCGAGGGTGGCTGTTGTCATTGTGTTCCTGGTTCGAGCCCAGGGAGGAGCGAGGAGAGGGACGGAAGCTAATAGTCAAAGGTTAATGAAATACAAATGGTATAGAGAGAAATAGTCCTATAATTCCTATAATAACTACAACCTAAAACTTCTTACCTGGGAATATTGAAGACTCATGTTAAAAGGAATCACCAGCTTTCATATGTTCTCAGGTTCTGAGCAAGGAACTGAAACGTTAGCTTTCTTACATAGCACATATTGCACTTTTACTTTCTTCTCCAACACTTTGTTTTTGCATTATTTAAACCAAATTGAACATGATTCATTATTTACTTGAGGCTAAATAGATTTTATTGATGTATTATATTAAGTTAAAATAAGTGTTAATCCAGTATCGTTGTAATTGTCATTATTACAAATAAATAAATACAAATCGGCCGATTAATCGGTATTGGCGGTGAAAAATCATAATCGGTCGACCTCTAGTTTGGAGCATTGAAGATTTGAAACATCAATCATTTAAACTTGCTCAATAAAACAAAGATGCCCCATAATAAAGATAAAGATGTTTTAATGCCCCTTTTCCTTTCCAATGAGTAATAAAAATAAGCATCAACATGAAGCTCTTGGCTCTTATTAGTGTTAGAGCCCTCTGTCCCTGGTCGCTCTGCCATCTACACACACAAACACACCAGGGTTTCCTTTAGCCTGTAATTGTCAGCTTTTGTGTGTGTGTGTGTGTGTGTGTGTGTGTGTGTGTGTGTGTGTGTGTGTGTGTGTGTGTGTGTGTGTGTGTGTGTGTGTGTGTGTGTGTGTGTGTGTGTGTGTGTGTGTGTGTGTGTGTGTGTGTGTGTGTGTGTGTGTGTGTGTGTGTGTGTGTGTGTAAGATGGCAGAGAAACCATTGACACTCAGTTCAGATGAAAAAGAAAGACTGAATGTATCAAAGATTCATGGGAGGAGGAATGAGCTGGGGAGAGAGAGAAAGATTGAGAGAATGGGAGGAAGAGGAACGAGCTGGGGGAGAGAGAGAAAGATTGGGACAAAGAGGGAGGAAGAGAGAATGGGAGGAGGAGGAATGAGCTGGGGAGACAGGGAAGGATTGGGACAAAGAGGGAGGAAGAGGAGAGGGACAGAGAGGGAGGAAGAAGAGACTTAGAAAGAAGAGAAAGAGAGGAAACCAAGAAGAGGAAGAGATGTCACGGTTGTCGTGAAGACCACACAGCAAGACCCCCTCTAAAGTTCAGACACACACACACACACACACACACAACACTCTCTGGTGTATATAGAGTTTATCTGGCTGAAAATAATCAGGTTATTAGGATCATAATCAGGACAATAAGATCATAATCAGGTTAATAAGATCATAATCAGGTTATTAGGATCATAATCAGGTTAATAAGATCATAATCAGGATCATAATCAGGTTAATATGATCATAATCAGGTTATTGGGATCATAATCAGGTTAATAAGATCATAATCAGGTTATTGGGATCATAATCAGGTTAATAAGATCATAATCAGGTTATTAGGATCATAATCAGGTTAATATGATCATAATCAGGTTATTGGGATCATAATTAGGTTAATAGGATCATAATCAGGTTATTAGGATCATAATCAGGTTATTAGGATCATAATCAGGACAATAAGATCATAATCAGGATCATAATCAGGTTAATATGATCATAATCAGGTTATTGGGATCATAATCAGGTTAATAAGATCATAATCAGGTTATTAGGATCATAATCAGGTTAATATGATCATAATCAGGTTATTGGGATCATAATTAGGTTAATAGGATCATAATCAGGTTATTAGGATCATAATCAGGTTAATAGGATCATAATCGGGTCGGCAGGGTAGCCTAGTGGTTAGCGCGTTGGACTAGTAATCGGAAGGTTGCAAGTTCAAACCCCTGAGCTGACAAGTTACAAATCTGTCGTTCTGCCCCTGAACAGGCAGATAACCCACTGTTCCTAGGCCGTCATTGGAAATAAGAATTTGTTCTTAACTGACTTGCCTGGTTAAATAAAGGTAAAATAAAAAAATAATAGGATCCTAATCAGGATCATAATCAGGTTATTAGGATTATAATAAGGTTAATAGGATCCTAATCAGGATCATAAACAGGTTAATAGGATCATAATCAGGTTAATAGGATCATAAATCAGGTTAATAGGATCATAATCAGGTTAATAGGATCATAATCAGGTTAATAGGATCATAATCAGGTTATTAGGATCATACTCAGGTTATTAGGATCATAATCCGGGTAATAGGATCATAATCAGGTTATTAAGATCATAATCAGGTTAATAGGATCATAATCAGGTTATTAGGATCATAATCAGGATCATAATCAGGTTAATAGGATCATAATCAGGTTATTAGGATCATAATCAGGTTAATAGGATCATAATCAGGTTATTGGGATCATAATCTGGTTAATAGGATCATAATCAGGTTATTGGGATCATAATCAGGATCCTAAACAGGTTAATAGGATCATAATCAGGATCATAATCTGGTTAATAGGATCATAATCTGGTTAATAGGATCCTAATCAGGATCCTAAACAGGTTAATAGGATCATAATCAGGATCATAATCTGGTTAATAGGATCATAATCGGGTTAATAGGATCATAATCAGGATCCTAAACAGGTTAATAGGATCATAATCATGATCATAATCTGGTTAATAGGATCATAATCAGGTTAATAGGACCATAATCAGGTTAATAGGATCATAATCAGGTTATTAGGGTCATAATCAGGTTAATAGGATCACAATCAGGAACATAATCAGGTTATTAGTGTCATAATCAGGTTATTAGGGTCATAATCAGGTTAATAGGATCATAATCAGGGTAGCAAAATAATGTTTCAGGAATGCTAATCTGATACATTACGTTTCTAACAACAGAAATTATTTCAGAACAATCGCAGATGGTGGGTGACGAAATCCCCTTGTGCTTTTTAGGTGGAATGACCCGACAGGCCACCCACCCACACACACACACACACACACACACACACATTGGGTATTATGCCTATTGTCTTTTATAGCTGCCGGTCTGTCTGTCTGTCTGAAACCTGAATCAGTTTCACAGTAAATCAACATCTCGAATCCTACTTCATGGTTTCTCCCTGATCACAGACTGTCTACATGTGAAGCTTTGGAATTGTGTCAACAAAAACTAAAAACGTTTTTTTAAATCATGTTGGTCCTCAAATTTAAATCAAATTAACTACCCTAATTAGCCTATGTCTCACAATAAATGTTCTAAGTAAGTGTGGAGAGAGAGATTCACAGTCTGTATATTAATAAAACAATAACACAACATGGCACAAAACCATTGATCAAATATTCGTTTCATAGATTTTTTGTTGTTGTTTAAGTTAAACTTCTTCACGTACCTTCCTCTGCCATACAAGGTGACAGAACCAGCTCGATCAGCACGAGCCACAACACGGTCACGGTGCTCAAACTGCCCCCGCGCCGCTCCATACCGGCCAGGTACTCCCGTTACTCTCCTGGATTATTGATCACCGATCAGAACCTCTGTCCCGGTGGGGTGTCAGCTAGGTCCAGTGTCGGCACGCCGCGCCACCCACATCAGTCACGAAAAGCAGTTAACTCGGTCTCCGCGAGGTCAGCAGTCATCATCAACAACCGGTCATATTCCCTCTTTTATCCGTAGTTAGTTTTTTGTTTTTTTAAGGTTAGCGTTAATTATTTAACCTAAGGCCAAAAACGCTGAAGTCCCCAGGATCAAAGCAAAAGTCAAAACAAGTTTATAATCCCACCTGAAACTCCTCCTCGTTCCTCCGCTATCCACTGTGTCCTCATTTCCTCTGAGCCCGGAGAGAGGGGTATGGAGGGGTATGGGGGAGAGGATAAAGAACAGAGACTACATGAGCTAGTGTTCCCCTCCCTGTGGCCGGACTGAGGCTGCTGTCTGCCGGGTAGTTTAGTAACTGGAGCCCGGGGAATTCACACGATCCAGGACCAGAGACCAAAGAGACGAGGCATAGCCCGCTACACACTTACCTCGCAAACACACACTCTTTCACACACACACAAACACACACACACACACACACACACACACACCGCCCGTTCTCTATCAACAACAGCATTCCAGTTGGAAATTAAATCCAGCGGTCAGTCTTTTCCCCTCTTTCGTTCGTTCTTTCTTTCTTTTCAAACGCTACCCTAATATCCACGCCTCGTCGCTATTTCTGAACGTTAAAACTATGACATAAACTATTCAACAGCGCGGCAGTGTATCGTTATAAATAACAAGATAATATATTCAGAAAGTGTGTCCGTAGCTCTCTGCTGCTGATCCTGACACGAGACACTAACTACTGCTGTTGTCCCGGAGCCCCTCCGTCTGCCAGATTCCACCCACACCCTGCTATTGGCCAGTCCATCTGTCGGTCAGCAAGGACCTGAATGACAATAGGGTGAAATGAAGGACTGAGTGACATGAGAGAATTCAACAGAATGGTAGATTTTATAATGGGAAAAGTATGTCTCTCTCTCCCTCGTCCATTTTCTTTTTCTAACTTTACCCCCTATCCGTCTCTCTCCCCTTCTCTTCCCCTCTCAGTTCAGTTCAGAATGCTTTATATTGGCGTTGAAGCACGTGTTTTAAAAAAAACAACATACAGAAGTGAGAAGAAACACAAAATAGGATCATTAAAAAAACATATCAACATGTACAGTAACCATTCATAAAGACAGGTCAGGTAATCAACATGTACAGTAACCATTCATAAAGACAGGTCAGGTAATCAACATGTTCAGTAACCATTCATAAAGACAGGTCAGGTAATCAACATGTACAGTAACCATTCATAAAGACAGGTCAGGTAATCAACATGTACAGTAACCATTCATAAAGACAGGTCAGGTAATCAACATGTACAGTAACCATTCATAAAGACAGGTCAGGTAATCAACATGTACAGTAACCATTCATAAAGACAGGTCAGGTAATCAAATCAAATGTATTTATATAGCCCTTAGTACATCAGCTGACATCTCAAAATGCTGTACAGAAACCCAGCCTAAAACCCCAAACAGCAAGCAATGCAGGTGTAGAAGCACGGTGGCTAGGAAAAACTCCCTAGAAAGGCCAAAACCTAGGAAGAAACCTAGAGAGGAACCAGGCTATGTGGGGTGGCCAGTCCTCTTCTGGCTGTGCCGGGTGGAGATTATAACAGAACATGGCCAAGATGTTCAAATGTTCATAAATGACCAGCATGGTCGAATAATAATAAGGCAGAACAGTTGAAACTGGAGCAGCAGCACGGTCAGGTGGACTGGGGACAGCAAGGAGTCATCATGTCAGGTAGTCCTGGGGCATGGAGAGAAAGAAAGAGAGAATTAGAGAGAGGACACTTAAATTAACACAGGACACCGAATAGGACAGGAGAAGTACTCCAGATATAACAAACTGACCCTAGCCCCCCGACACATAAACTACTGCAGCATAAATACTGGAGGCTGAGACAGGAGGGGTCAGGAGACACTGTGGCCCCATCCGAGGACACACCCGGACAGGGCCAAAAAGGAAGGATATAACCCCACCCACTTTGCCAAAGCACAGCCCCCACACCACTAGAGGGATATCTTCAACCACCAACATACCATCCTGAGACAAGGCTGAGTATAGCCCACAAAGATCTCCGCCATGGCACAACCCAAGGGGGGGCGCCAACCCAGACAGGATGACCAAATCCTATATAATCAACATGTTCAGTAACCATTCATAAAGACAGGTCAGGTAATCAACATGTACAGTAACCATTCATAAAGACAGGTCAGGTAATCAACATGTACAGTAACCATTCATAAAGACAGGTCAGGTAATCAACATGTACAGTAACCATTCATAAAGACAGGTCAGGTAATCAACATGTACAGTAACCATTCATAAAGACAGGTCAGGTAATCAACATGTTCAGTAACCATTCATAAAGACAGGTCAGGTAATCAACATGTTCAGTAACCATTCATAAAGACAGGTCAGGTAATCAACATGTACAGTAACCATTCATAAAGACAGGTCAGGTAATCAAATCAAATCAAATTTATTTATATAGCCCTTCGTACATCACAGGGGGTACCAGTACAGAGTCAATGTGGAGGCTATATACAGGGTATTACGGTACAGAGTCAATGTGGAGGCTTTATACAGGGTATTACGGTACAGAGTCAATGTGGAGACTATATACAGGGTATTACGGTACAGAGTCAATGTGGAGGCTATATACAGGGTATTACGGTACAGAGTCATTGTGGAGGCTATATACAGGGGGTACCGGTACAGAGTCAATGTGGAGGCTATATACAGGGTATTACGGTACAGAGTCAATGTGGAGGCTATATACAGGGGGTAGTGGTACAGAGTCAATGTGGAGGCTATATACAGGTGGTACCGGTACAGAGTCAATGTGGAGGCTATATACAGGGGGTACCGGTACAGAGTCATTGTGGAGGCTATATACAGGGTGTACTGGTACAGAGTCAATGTGGAGGCTATATACAGGGTATTACGGTACAGAGTCAATGTGGAGGATATATACAGGGGGTACCGGTACAGAGTCAATGTGGAGGCTATATACAGGGGGTACCTGTACAGAGTCAATGTGGAGGATATATACAGGGGGTACCGGTACAGAGTCAATGTGGAGGCTATATACAGGGGGTACCTGTACAGAGTCAATGTGGAGGCTATATACAGGGGGTACCGGTACAGAGTCAATGTGGAGGCGATTTATAGGGGGTGTTGTTTTAGAGTCAATGTGCCGGTGCACTGTTTAGTCAAGGTAATTGAGGTAATATGTACATGTAGATAGAGTTAAAGTGACTATGCATAGATAATAAACAGAGAGTAGCAGCAGCGTAAAAGAGGGGTTGGCGGGTGGGGAGGGGCGGGACACAATGCATACAGTCTGGGTATATACAGGGGGGAACCGGTACAGAGTCAATGTGCGGGGCCACCGGTTAGTCGGGGTAATTGACGTAATGTGTACATGAATGTATAGTTAAAATGACTATGCATAGCTGATAAACAGAGAGTGAGGGGGCCCTACACTTGGCGCTCTGGTATCGCTTGCCATGCGGTAGCAGAGTGAACTGGTGTGGCTTGGGTCTTTGACCATTTTTAAGGCCTTCCTCTGACACCGCCTGGTGTAGAGGTCCTGGATGGCAGGTAACTTAGTCCCAGGGATGTACTGGGCCGTACGCACTACCCTCTGTAGTGCCTTGCGGTCAGATGCCAAGTAGTTGCCGTACCAGGTAGTGATGCAACCAGTCAGAATGCTCTCGATGGTGCAGCTGTAGAACCTTTTGAGGATCTGAGGACCAATTCCAAATCTTTTTAGTCTCCTGAGGGGGAATAGGTGTTGTCGTGCCCTTCTTCACAATTGTCTTGGTGTGCTTGAACCATGTTAGTTTGTTGGTGATGTGGACACCAAGGAACTTGAAGCTCTCAACCTGCTCCACTACAGCCCCATGGATGAGAATGGGGGCGTGTTCGGTCCTCCTTTTCCTGTAGTCCACAATCATCTCCTTTGTCTTGCTCACATTGAGGGAGAGGTTGTTATCCTGGCACCACCCGGCCAGGTCTCTGACCACCTTCCTATAGGCTGTCTTGTCGTTGTTGGTGATCAGGCCTACCACTGTTGCGTTGTCTGAAAACGTAATGATGGTGTTGTAGTCGTGCCTGGCCATGCAGTCGTGGGTGGACAGGGAGTACAGTAGGAGACTGAGCACGCACCCCTGAGGGGTTCCAGTGTTGAGGATCAGCGTGGCAGATGTGTTGGTATCTACCCTCACCACCTGGGGGTGGCCTGTCAGGAAGTTCAGATTCAGGGGAGGTGTTTCGTTCCAGGATCCTTAGTTTAGTGATGAGCTTTGAGGGTACTATGGTGTTGAACACTGAATCGTGTTGAAAACTGTAGTCAATGAATAGCATTCTCACATAGGTGTTCCTTTTGTCCAGGTGGGAAAGGGCAGTGTGGAGTGCAATAGAGATTGAATCATCTGTGGATCTGTTGGGGCGCTATGCAAATTGGAGTGGATCTAGGGTTTATGGGTTAATGGTGTTGATGTGAGCCATTACCAGCCTTTCAAAGAATTTTATGGCTACAGACGTGAGTGCTATGGGTCGGCAGTCATTTAATCAGGTTACCTTAGTGTCCTTGGGCACAGGGACTATAATGGTCTGCTTGAAACATGTTGGTATTACAGACTCGGACAGGGAGAGGTTGAAAATATCAGTGAAGACACTTGCCAGTTGGTCCGCGCATGCTTTGAGTATCCTGGTAATGCGTCAGGCCTCTCATCTTTTTAAGTGGGAGAACTTGCACAATTGGTGGCTGACTAAATACTTTTTTGCCCCACTGTAGAAAACATAAAACAAAACATAGAATGCCCACCCCAACTCACGCCTTGACCAAACCAAAATAGAGACATAAAAAGGATCTTTAAGGTCAGGGCGTGACACAATTGCACTAAGTCCCTCTTTGTAGCACCTGATCACATGACTGAACAGTAGTCCAGGTGAGATGAAACTAGGACCTGTAGGACCTGCCTTGTTGATAGTGTTGTTAAGAAGGTAGAAACTAGGGCCTGTAGGACCTGCCTTGTTGATAGTGTTGTTAAGAAGGTAGAAACTAGGGCCTGTAGGACCTGCCTTGTTGATAGTGTTGTTAAGAAGGTAGAAACTAGGGCCTGTAGGACCTGCCTTGTTGATAGTGTTGTTAAGAAGGTAGAAACTAGGGCCTGTAGGACCTGCCTTGTTGATAGTGCTGTTAAGAAGGTAGAAACTAGGACCTGTAGGAGCTGCCTTGTTGATAGTGTTGTTAAGAAGGTAGAAACTAGGGCCTGTAGGACTTGCCTTGTTGATAGTGTTGTTAAGAAGGTAGAAACTAGGGCCTGTAGGAGCTGCCTTGTTGATAGTGTTGTTAAGAAGGTAGAAACTAGGGCCTGTAGGAGCTGCCTTGTTGATAGTGTTGTTAAGGAAGGTAGAAACTAGGGCCTGTAGGACCTGCCTTGTTGATAGTGTTGTTAAGAAGGTAGAAACTAGGGCCTGTAGGACCTGCCTTGTTGATAGTGTTGTTAAGAAGGTAGAAACTAGGGCCTGTAGGACTTGCCTTGTTGATAGTGTTGTTAAGGAAGGTAGAAACTAGGGCCTGTAGGACCTGCCTTGTTGATAGTGTTGTTAAGAAGGTAGAAACTAGGGCCTGTAGGACCTGCCTTGTTGATAGTGTTGTTAAGGAAGGTAGAAACTAGGGCCTGTAGGACCTGCCTTGTTGATAGTGTTGTTAAGAAGGTAGAAACTAGGGCCTGTAGGACCTGCCTTGTTGATAGTGTTGTTAAGAAGGTAGAAACTAGGACCTGTAGGACCTGCCTTGTTGATAGTGCTGTTAAGAAGGTAGAAACTAGGACCTGTAGGACCTGCCTTGTTGATAGTGTTGTTAAGAAGGTAGAAACTAGGACCTGTAGGACTTGCCTTGTTGATAGTGTTGTTAAGAAGGTAGAAACTAGGGCCTGTAGGACCTGCCTTGTTGATAGTGTTAAGAAGGTAGAAACTAGGGCCTGTAGGACCTGCCTTGTTGATAGTGTTGTTAAGAAGGTAGAAACTAGGGCCTGTAGGACCTGCCTTGTTGATAGTGTTGTTAAGAAGGTAGAAACTAGGGCCTGTAGGACCTGCCTTGTTGATAGTGTTGTTAAGAAGGTAGAAACTAGGGCCTGTAGGACCTGCCTTGTTGATAGTGTTGTTAAGAAGGTAGAAACTAGGGCCTGTAGGACCTGCCTTGTTGATAGTGCTGTTAAGAAGGTAGAAACTAGGGCCTGTAGGACCTGCCTTGTTGATAGTGCTGTTAAGAAGGTAGAAACTAGGGCCTGTAGGACCTGCCTTGTTGATAGTGCTGTTAAGAAGGTAGAAACTAGGGCCTGTAGGACCTGCCTTGTTGATAGTGCTGTTAAGAAGGTAGAAACTAGGGCCTGTAGGACTTGCCTTGTTGATAGTGCTGTTAAGAAGGTAGAAACCTAGAGCCTGTAGGACCTGCCTTGTTGATAGTGTTGTTAAGAAGGTAGAAACTAGGGCCTGTAGGACTTGCCTTGTTGATAGTGCTGTTAAGAAGGTAGAAACCTAGAGCCTGTAGGACCTGCCTTGTTGATAGTGCTGTTAAGAAGGTAGAAACCTAGAGCCTGTAGGACCTGCCTTGTTGATAGTGTTGTTAAGAAGGTAGAAACTAGGGCCTGTAGGACTTGCCTTGTTGATAGTGCTGTTAAGAAGGTAGAAACCTAGGGCCTGTAGGACCTGCCTTGTTGATAGTGCTGTTAAGAAGGTAGAAACTAGGGCCTGTAGGACTTGCCTTGTTGATAGTGCTGTTAAGAAGGTAGAAACCTAGAGCCTGTAGGACCTGCCTTGTTGATAGTGTTGTTAAGAAGGTAGAAACTAGGGCCTGTAGGACTTGCCTTGTTGATAGTGCTGTTAAGAAGGTAGAAACCTAGGGCCTGTAGGACCTGCCTTGTTGATAGTGTTGTTAAGAAGGTAGAAACTAGGGCCTGTAGGACTTGCCTTGTTGATAGTGCTGTTAAGAAGGTAGAAACCTAGGGCCTGTAGGACCTGCCTTGTTGATAGTGTTGTTAAGAAGGTAGAAACCTAGAGCCTGTAGGACCTGCCTTGTTGATAGTGTTGTTAAGAAGGTAGAAACTAGGGCCTGTAGGACTTGCCTTGTTGATAGTGCTGTTAAGAAGGTAGAAACCTAGGGCCTGTAGGACCTGCCTTGTTGATAGTGCTGTTAAGAAGGTAGAAACTAGGGCCTGTAGGACCTGCCTTGTTGATAGTGCTGTTAAGAAGGTAGAAACTAGGGCCTGTAGGACCTGCCTTGTTGATAGTGCTGTTAAGAAGGTAGAAACTAGGGCCTGTAGGACTTGCCTTGTTGATAGTGCTGTTAAGAAGGTAGAAACTAGGGCCTGTAGGACCTGCCTGGTTGATAGTGTTGTTAAGAAGGTAGAAACTAGGGCCTGTAGGACCTGCCTGGTTGATAGTGTTGTTAAGAAGGTAGAAACTAGGGCCTGTAGGACCTGCCTTGTTGATAGTGTTGTTAAGAAGGTAGAAACTAGGGCCTGTAGGACCTGCCTTGTTGATAGTGTTGTTAAGAAGGTAGAAACTAGGGCCTGTAGGACCTGCCTTGTTGATAGTGTTGTTAAGAAGGTAGAAACTAGGGCCTGTAGGACCTGCCTTGTTGATAGTGCTGTTAAGAAGGTAGAAACTAGGGCCTGTAGGACCTGCCTTGTTGATAGTGCTGTTAAGAAGGTAGAAACTAGGGCCTGTAGGACCTGCCTTGTTGATAGTGCTGTTAAGAAGGTAGAAACTAGGGCCTGTAGGACCTGCCTTGTTGATAGTGCTGTTAAGAAGGTAGAAACTAGGGCCTGTAGGACTTGCCTTGTTGATAGTGCTGTTAAGAAGGTAGAAACCTAGAGCCTGTAGGACCTGCCTTGTTGATAGTGTTGTTAAGAAGGTAGAAACTAGGGCCTGTAGGACTTGCCTTGTTGATAGTGCTGTTAAGAAGGTAGAAACCTAGAGCCTGTAGGACCTGCCTTGTTGATAGTGCTGTTAAGAAGGTAGAAACCTAGAGCCTGTAGGACCTGCCTTGTTGATAGTGTTGTTAAGAAGGTAGAAACTAGGGCCTGTAGGACTTGCCTTGTTGATAGTGCTGTTAAGAAGGTAGAAACCTAGGGCCTGTAGGACCTGCCTTGTTGATAGTGCTGTTAAGAAGGTAGAAACTAGGGCCTGTAGGACTTGCCTTGTTGATAGTGCTGTTAAGAAGGTAGAAACCTAGAGCCTGTAGGACCTGCCTTGTTGATAGTGTTGTTAAGAAGGTAGAAACTAGGGCCTGTAGGACTTGCCTTGTTGATAGTGCTGTTAAGAAGGTAGAAACCTAGGGCCTGTAGGACCTGCCTTGTTGATAGTGTTGTTAAGAAGGTAGAAACTAGGGCCTGTAGGACTTGCCTTGTTGATAGTGCTGTTAAGAAGGTAGAAACCTAGGGCCTGTAGGACCTGCCTTGTTGATAGTGTTGTTAAGAAGGTAGAAACCTAGAGCCTGTAGGACCTGCCTTGTTGATAGTGTTGTTAAGAAGGTAGAAACTAGGGCCTGTAGGACTTGCCTTGTTGATAGTGCTGTTAAGAAGGTAGAAACCTAGGGCCTGTAGGACCTGCCTTGTTGATAGTGCTGTTAAGAAGGTAGAAACTAGGGCCTGTAGGACCTGCCTTGTTGATAGTGCTGTTAAGAAGGTAGAAACTAGGGCCTGTAGGACCTGCCTTGTTGATAGTGCTGTTAAGAAGGTAGAAACTAGGGCCTGTAGGACTTGCCTTGTTGATAGTGCTGTTAAGAAGGTAGAAACTAGGGCCTGTAGGACCTGCCTGGTTGATAGTGTTGTTAAGAAGGTAGAAACTAGGGCCTGTAGGACCTGCCTGGTTGATAGTGTTGTTAAGAAGGTAGAAACTAGGGCCTGTAGGACCTGCCTTGTTGATAGTGTTGTTAAGAAGGTAGAAACTAGGGCCTGTAGGACCTGCCTTGTTGATAGTGTTGTTAAGAAGGTAGAAAATAGGGCCTGTAGGACCTGCCTTGTTGATAGTGTTGTTAAGAAGGTAGAAACTAGGGCCTGTAGGACCTGCCTTGTTGATAGTGTTGTTAAGAAGGTAGAAACTAGGGCCTGTAGGACCTGCCTTGTTGATAGTGTTGTTAAGAAGGTAGAAACTAGGGCCTGTAGGACCTGCCTTGTTGATAGTGTTGTTAAGAAGGTAGAAACTAGGGCCTGTAGGACCTGCCTTGTTGATAGTGTTGTTAAGAAGGTAGAAACTAGGGCCTGTAGGACCTGCCTTGTTGATAGTGCTGTTAAGAAGCAGAACTTTATTATGGACAGACTTCTCACCATCTTAACTATCAATATGTTTTGACCATGACAGTTTACAATCCAGGGTTACTCCAAGCAGTTTAGTCACCTCAACTTGCTCAATTCCCACATGATTTAATAAAATATTTAGTTGAGGTTTAGGGTTTGGGACAAAACTGTAGTTACTGTAACTACTATAACTACTGTAATTACTGTAACTAATGTAACTACTGTAACTACTGTAATTACTGTAACTAATGTAACTAATGTAACTACTGTAACTACTGTAATTACTGTAACTACTGTAATTACTGTAACTAATGTAATTACTGTAATTACTGTAACTAATGTAACTACTGTAATTACTGTAACTAATGTAATTACTGTAATTACTGTAACTAATGTAACTACTATAACTACTGTAATTACTGTAACTAATGTAACTACTGTAACTACTGTAATTACTGTAACTAATGTAACTACTGTAATTACTGTAACTAATGTAACTAATGTAATTTCTGTAACTAATGTAACTAATGTAATTTCTGTAACTAATGTAACTACTGTTATTACTGTAACTACTGTAACTAATGTAATTAATGTACCTACTGTAACTACTGTAATTACTGTAACTAATGTAACTACTGTAACTACTGTAACTAATGTAACTACTGTAACTAATGTAACTACTGTAACTAATGGAATTAGTGTACCTACTGTAACTACTGTAACTAATGGAACTAATGTAACTACTGTAACTACTGTAATTACTGTAACTAATGTAACTAATGTAACTACTGTAACTAATGTAACTACTGTAACTAATGGAATTAGTGTACCTACTGTAACTACTGTAACTAATGTAACTACTGTAATTTAAAACTGTTTTAGTATCCTGCCATTTCATGTTTCAGAATCCGAGGGCAGTCCATGGTATTTAGGTTGGGGGAAAAGTCTATATAAAACCTTGTTGAACTCAGACCTTCTGCTGACAGGTCCACGATAATTGTTTTCTAGGTCAGAAACTGACACAGACCTTTCCCAGATACAGCAATAATTATTGCTACAGATTAAAACATTCTGCCAACACAGTAAATAGACCGGTAGTTTAATATATCTGACAGGAAGGCTACTGTATTGCTGTGCGATAGGAGCGCGACGTCACTGCCTACTTAATCTCTGAGCCTATACCAAGGCAGGACATAGAAACCCAATAATCTATTGATAAACATATTGAACATCTTTTGGCCTAATTCCAATAGTTCCAAGTTATACAGTAAATAAAGGGTGTTTTTGAATTTGTCACCACAAAAGGTGAATGGAGGCGTTTTCCAGGCGGAGTTTTAATGCTCGTTCACACGCGCACAGTTTAGGATTTATAACGGCAAAACACGTGCACGTATTAGGTACTTTTCAGAAATGGCGCAAGCAGACATTGTGTGAAATTTACTCAACGGTTATAAATTTGACCCAGATCATTTGTGCCTCCAAATGGCACATTATTGCCGCACCCTACCGGAATTGGTGGCCACCTGATACCCTCTTTTTATTTCGGACAGAAGGTTCCGAAGTTATTGTCCCCAACAATGACATCTGGGAGGGGACTGCGGATCTGGGAAACTTGGGTGAATGGTGCGTCTTACCATAGAGATCCGGCATTTACAACAGAACACTGAGTGGCCCAAGACAGGAGCTATAGTCATTAATTTAAATGTGTTAGTTACATGCAATATCTCATATTACTATTATATTACTATTACTACTCATATTACATACTATTCCTCTATAAGGAAGGAAATCATTATAACCAGACCTATCATTATCATTTTAACCAGACCTATCATTATCATTATAACCAGACCTATCATTATCATTATAACCAGACCTATCATTATCGTTATAGCCAGACCTATCATTATCGTCATAACCAGACATATCGTTATCGTTATAACCAGACCTACCATTATCATTATAGCCAGACGTATCATTAACGTTATAACCAGACATGTCATTGTCGTTATAACCAGACATACCATTATCGTTATAGCCAGACCTATCATTATCGTTATAGCCGGGCCTATCGTTATTGTTATAGCCAGGCCTATCATTATCGTTATAGCCAGACCTATCATTATCGTTATGGCCAGACCTGTCATTATCGTTATAGCCTGACCTATCGTTATTGTTATAGCCAGAACTATCATTATCGTTATAGCCAGACCTATCATTATCGTTATAGCCAGACCTATCGTTATTGTTATGGCCAGACCTATCATTATAGCCAGACCTATCATTGTCATTATAGCCAGACCTATCATTATAGCCAGACCTATCATTGCCATTATAGCCAGACCTATCATTATGGCCAGACCTATCGTTATCGTTATAGTCAGACCTATCATTATCATTATAGCCAGACCTATCATTACCGTTATAGCCAGACCTATCATTATCGTTATAGCCAGACCTATCATTATAGCCGGACCTATCGTTGTCGTTATAGCCAGACCTATCATTATCGTCATAACCAGAAATATCGTTATCGTTATAACCCGGCCTATCATTATCGTTATAGCCAGACCTATCATTATCATCATAACCAGAAATATCATTATCATTATAACCAGACCTGTCATTATCATTATAGCCAGACCTATCGTTATCGTTATAACCAGACCTATAATTATCGATATAGCTAGACCTATCATTACCGTCATTACCAGACCTATCATTACCGTTATAGCCAGACCTATCATTATCATTATAGCCAGACCTATCATTATCATTACAGCCAGATCTATCATTATCATCATAGCCAGAAATATCGTTATCATTATAACCAGACCTATCGCTATCGTTATAGCCAGACCTATCATTATCGTTATAACCAGACCTATCATTATCAATATAACCAGACATAATATTAATGACTGGACACATAAATGATATAATATTCAACAAATCAACAACAGCTCAGTCTATTACATAGAGTAGTTCCTGTTATATAGAATAGAGTAGAGGTCTATTACATAGAGTAGTTCCTGTTAGAGAAGAGGTCTATTACATAGAGTAGTTCCTGTTATATAGAATAGAGTAGAGGTCTATTACATAGAGTAGTTCCTGTTATATAGAATAGAGTAGAGGTCTATTACATAGAGTAGTTCCTGTTATATAGAATAGAGTAGAGGTCTATTACATAGAGTAGTTCCTGTTATATAGAATAGAGTAGAGGTCTATTACATAGAGTAGTTCCTGTTAGAGTAGAGGTCTATTACATAGAGTAGTTCCTGTTTGAGTAGAGGTCTATTACATAGAGTAGTTCCTGTTATATAGAATAGAGTAGAGGTCTATTACATAGAGTAGTTCCTGTTATATAGAATAGAGTAGAGGTCTATTACATAGAGTAGTTCCTGTTAGAGTAGAGGTCTATTACATAGAGTAGTTCCTGTTATATAGAATAGAGTAGAGGTCTATTACATAGAGTAGTTCCTGTTAGAGTAGAGGTCTATTACATAGAGTAGTTCCTGTTATATAGAATAGAGTAGAGGTAGACCTCTTGCCTAAAGTATATCCTCCAGGTAGTGATTTTATTTTTGGAGAAATCGTTGATAATATCCAACAACAGGCCTAATGCATGAAGCAGTGTCAGTACTTATCTTTAAATAAAACCATTCAAAGTATTGGTTAGCCCAGGTCTGGTCCCTCCTGCTGCACTAAACTGTGCAGTAGCCCTGCGGAAATATCAGCCCACAGAGAGAATCACAATACTGAACTTCACTCAACTATCTAGATCAGTGGTCACCAACCGGTGGATAGCGATATAGCCTACCTCAAATGTTGAAATGTGTATATTTTTGAAATGGCCGGGAACAACAATGTATTGGCAGGGCAATTCAAACAAAGCCAATATGTGGTGAATATGTATTGGGCCTATAGGTTACTGGACAAACCTCATTGCTACAGAACTGTTTCTAATTGGTTGATGCTGCAAAGGATGACTTTATAATCATGTTTAAAAACTATCTGAGCGGTAGATCTCGGCCTGCATTCTGACTCAAAGTGACTCAGAAAAGGTTGGTGACCACTGTTCTAGAGTTTCCCTGTTAACACCATCACCGTTCTAGAGTTTCCCTGTTAACACCATCACTGTTCTAGAGTTTCCCTGTTAACACCATCACTGTTCTAGAGTTTCCCTGTTAACACCATCACTGTTCTAGACTTTCGCCTATTAACACCATCACTGTTCTAGAGTTTCCCTGTTAACACCATCACTGTTCTAGAGTTTCCCTGTTAACACCATCACTGTTCTAGAGTTTCCCTGGTAACACCATCACTGTTCTAGAGTTTCCCTGTTAACAACATCAACGTTTCCCTTTACTGTGGCTTGTGATCAAATCAACGCAATATTATCCACTTTGATATGCAACACAGCAATACAAAACGAACTATGCAGGAGATGTAGTTGTAGGCACAACGCATCGGAGTAGAATTGTATTGCGTTGACTGTGTTTTCAGCATGAGCGGTTGAGTAGATGCGCTTGTTTTGAGATCAAAACGAAAGCTGCATGTAGCCACATGTCGACATTTTGTTCATATCCTTTGCTAGTGAGATATTTGTTGGCCCAGTCATAGATAATTTGTAGTCGACAATCGGGGAGTGATTGCTTCCTACAAGAGCACAAAATGAGTACATTTCTAGACATGTTAGAAAAATTAGTCAGGTAGAGAGATTTTGTTTTTGTCTTAAAGAGGCAGTGTTGTATTTTGAGGCCGGCGTAAGCTAAGTAGGCAATAGGCAGAGGCTAGCAGAGGGCTGGGCGATACGGTCAAAATATCATATCATGGTATTTTTCACATTTTGGACGGTATTAGATGTTTTTGATTAATAAAAGTTCAAAATGTCCTTTGTGAGTTGTATGTGACCCGAGGGGGGCAACACATATATTCTCAATGATTTCCGTGGGTCTTTCTCCATTCTGATAACTTAACAAACTAGCTGTTTGCAGATGTAAGAAACACAAACTAATATTGTAATTATAAAACGCTTGCGGATTTACATTAAGATCAAAGTGGAAACAACATAATTGTCTTCAACATTGTTGCGTTGACCATGCAGACTGAAAACACAAGTGTCTCCATGTGCTGCGTTGACCATGCAGACTGGAAACACAAGTGTCTCCATGTGCTGCGTTGACCATGCAGACTGAAAACACAAGGGTCTCCATGTGCTGCGTTGACCATGCAGACTGATCACAAGTGTCTCCATGTGCTACGAGAGAGAGAGAGCGGATAATAATGCATTTTCTTTTGTAAAGTGGTTTCTTCTATCAAACAACACAAACAACTTTTCAGTCACCTCCTTCTCTGAGTGGATAAAGGTTCATGTCAAGTCCTGCATGTTGTTTTCAAAAGTTGGAATGTAGGCTTAATTAACAGTGAACTGCTTGGTAAACAACAGGTTTAGCCTAACAGTGAACTGTTTGGTAAACAACAGGTTTAGCCTTGACAGTGAACTGTTTGGTAAACAACAGGTTTAGCCTAACAGTGAACTGCTTGGTAAACAACAGGTTTAGCCTAACAGTGAACTGCTTGGTAAACAACAGGTTTAGCCTAACAGTGAACTGCTTGGTAAACAACAGGTTTAGCCTAACAGTGAACTGCTTGGTAAACAACAGGTTTAGCCTGACAGTGAACTGTTTGGTAAACAACAGGTTTAGCCTAACAGTGAACTGCTTGGTAAACAACAGGTTTAGCCTAACAGTGAACTGCTTGGTAAACAACAGGTTTAGCCTAACAGTGAACTGTTTGGTAAACAACAGGTTTAGCCTAACAGTGAACTGCTTGGTAAACAACAGGTTTAGCCTAACAGTGAACTGCTTGGTAAACAACAGGTTTAGCCTAACAGTGAACTGCTTGGTAAACAACAGGTTTAGCCTAACAGTGAACTGCTTGGTAAACAACCGGTTTAGCCTAACAGTGAACTGCTTGGTAAACAACAGGTTTAGCCTAACAGTGAACTGCTTGGTAAACAACAGGTTTAGCCTAACAGTGAACTGCTTGGTAAACAACCGGTTTAGCCTAACAGTGAACTGCTTGGTAAACAACTGGTTTAGCCTAACAGTGAACTGCTTGGTAAACAACAGGTTTAGCCTAACAGTGAACTGCTTGGTAAACAACAGGTTTAGCCTAACAGTGAACTGCTTGGTAAACAACAGGTTTAGCCTAACAGTGAACTGTTTGGTAAACAACAGGTTTAGCCTGTCAGTGAACTGCTTGGTAAACAACAGGTTTAGCCTAACAGTGAACTGCTTGGTAAACAACAGGTTTAGCCTAACAGTGAACTGTTTGGTAAACAACAGGTTTAGCCTGACAGTGAACTGCTTGGTAAACAACAGGTTTAGCCTAACAGTGAACTGCTTGGTAAACAACAGGTTTAGCCTAACAGTGAACTGCTTGGTAAACAACAGGTTTAGCCTAACAGTGAACTGCTTGGTAAACAACAGGTTTAGCCTAACAGTGAACTGTTTGGTAAACAACAGGTTTAGCCTGACAGTGAACTGCTTGGTAAACAACAGGTTTAGCCTAACAGTGAACTGCTTGGTAAACAACAGGTTTAGCCTAACAGTGAACTGCTTGGTAAACAACAGGTTTAGCCTAACAGTGAACTGCTTGGTAAACAACAGGTTTAGCCTAACAGTGAACTGCTTGGTAAACAACAGGTTTAGCCTAACAGTGAACTGCTTGGTAAACAACAGGTTTAGCCTGACTTACTTACAGGTCCTTTTCCAACAATGTTAAGATAGAGATACAAAATGTAATAAAACATTTAAATAGTGACACAAAGGACAAATACACAGTGAATAACGAATGACAATAATGAGTAAATATAACGTGGAAATATACAGGAAGTAGAAATAACATGGCCATATACAGGAAGTAGAAAATAACATGGCTGTATACAGGAAGTAGAAAATAACATGGCTGTATACAGGAAGTAGAAAATAACATGGCTGTATACAGGAAGTAGAAAATAACATGGCTATAAACAGAAAATAGAAAATAACATGTTATTAGCTGGTACTCCCTGTATATAACCATGTTATTACCTGTTACTCAATGTATATAACCATGTTATTACCTGTTACTCCCTGTATATAACCATGTTATTACCTGGTACTCCCTGTATATAACCATGTTATTACCTGGTACTTCCTGTATATAACCATGTTGTTACCTGGTACTCCCTGTATATAGCCATGTTATTACCTGGTACTCCCTGTATATGGCCATGTTATTAGCTGGTACTCCCTGTATATAACCATGTTATTACCTGGTACTTCCTGTATATAGCCATGTTATTACCTGGTACGTCCTGTATATAACCATGTTATTACCTGGTACTCCCTGTATATAGCCATGTTATTAGCTGGTACTCCCTGTATATAACCATGTTATTACCTGGTACTCCCTGTATATAGCCATGTTATTACCTGGTACCCCTGTATATAACCATGTTATTACCTGGTACCCATGTATATAACCATGTTATTACCTGGTACTCCCTGTATATAACCATGTTATTTTCTACTTCCTGTATATAACCATGTTATTACCTGGTACCCCTGTATATAACCATGTTTTTACCTGGTACCTCTGTAAATAGCCATGTTATTACCTGGTACCCCTGTATATAAGCATGTTATTTTCTACCCCCTGTATATAACCATGTTATTACCTGGTACTCCCTGTATATGACCATGTTATTACCTGGTACCCCTGTATATAGTCATGTTATTTTCTACTTTCTGTATATAACCATGTTATTTTCTACTTCCTGTATATAACCATGTTATTACGTGGTACTCCCTTTATATAGCCATGTTATTACCTGGTACTCCCTGTATATAACCATGTTATTACCTGGTACCCCTGTATATAGCCATGTTATTACCTGGTACCCCTGTATATAGCCATGTTATTACCTGGTACTCCCTGTATATAACCATGTTATTACCTGGTACTCCCTTTATATAGCCATGTTATTACCTGGTACTCCCTGTATATAACCATGTTATTACCTGGTACCCCTGTATATAACCATGTTATTACCTGGTACCCCTGTATATAGCCATGTTATTACCTGGTACTCCCTGTATATAACCATGTTATTACCTGGTACTCCCTTTATATAGCCATGTTATTACCTGGTACTCCCTGTATATAACCATGTTATTACCTGGTACCCCTGTATATAACCATGTTATTTTCTACTTCCTGTATATAGTCATGTTTATGTCTACTTCCTGTATATAACCATGTTATTTTCTACTTCCTGTATATAGTCATGTTAAGTGACTAGGCATCAGGATAGATAATTAACAGTAACAACAGCATATGTGTGGGTGTGTGTGAGTGTGTGTGTTTGTGTGTGTGAGTATGTAGTGTGTGTGTGTTTGAGTGTGTAGTGAGTGTGTGTTTGTGTGAGTGTGTAGTGAGTGTGTGTGTAGTGAGAGTGTGTGTGTGTGTGTGTGTGTGTGAGTATGTAGTGTGTGTAAAATGTCAAGGTCAGGTAGAGCTTCTACACACAGAGGAAACAGCAGCAGGGTGGACCAATGCGCCACACACACACACACACACACACACACACACACACACACACACACACACACACACACACACACACACACACACACACACACACACACACACACACACACACACACACACACACACACACACACACACACACACACACACACACACGCATACCATGGCACAGATCCACATGGGCCAACCCACTTCCTGCTTGGCTCCAGCTAGACCTTGGACAATGGGGAGATGTCCCAGCACACACACACATGCAAAGGTCCTGTCCCAACGGACTCTCTGCAGGATGGACAGGAAGTGTGTGTATGTGGCTGGTTGGCAGCAGTGGCAATGGCCTCTTGCTACTGTATTGTGAAGAAGAAAGGAGAGAACAGAGGGAGGGAGAGACGGAGAGAGGGATAGAAGGGGGAGACAGGGGGAAATGGGAGGCCCACCCTGAAAAGATTCCTAGACACAATTTAGAGAGACGATGCTTTTACCATGATATCATTGATAAATGAGAGAGAGACAGACAGAGAGAGAGAGAGCGAGACAGAGAGAGAGAGAGAGACAGAGAGAGAGAGTTACAGTGTGTGATAATCTCTTGGCTCTGATGTGAATGATGACGTCACAGCTCCTTACAGAGCACACGGTCAGGTCTGGAGGAAGGAAGGAACCACCACATTCCACTGGAAGGAGGGATTCTCGCAAGGTTCTACAGCTACACCATGAAGAGCATTCTGACTGGTTGCATCACCGCCTGGTATGACAACTGCTCGGCCACCGACCTCAAGGCACTACAGAGGGTAGTGCGTACCCAGTACATCACTGGGGCCAAGCTTCCTGCCATCCAGGACCTCTACACCAGGCGGTGTCAGAGGAAGGCCCTAAAAATTGTCAGACTCCAGCCACTCCAGTCATAGACTGTTCTCTCTACTACCGCACGTCAAGCGGTACCGGATCGCCAAGTCCAGGTCCAAAAGGCTTCTTAACAGCTTCTACCCCCAAGCCATAAGAATCCTGAACAGCTAATCAAATAGTCACTTTCTCTACCTCCATGTACATATTACCTCAATTTCCTCGACTAACCGGTGCCCCTCCACATTGACTCTGTACCGGTACACCCTGTATATAGCCTCCACATTGACTCTGTACCGGTACCCCCTGTATATAGCCTCCACATTGACTCTGTACCAGTACCCCCTGTATATAGCCTCCACATTGACTCTGTACCAGTACCCCCTGTATATAGCCACACATTGACCTCTGTACCGTAATACCCTGTATATAGCCCCACATGACTCTGTACCGTAGCACCCTGTATATACCTCCCATTGACTCTGTACCGTAATAACCTGTATATAGCCTCCACATTGACTCGGTACCGGTACCCCTGTATATAGCCTCCACATTGACTCTGTACTGTAATACCCTGTATATGCCTCCACATTGACTCTGTACCGTAGCACCCTGTATATAGCCTCCACATTGACTCTGTACCGTAATAACCTGTATATAGCCTCCACATTGACTCTGTACCATTACCCCCTGTATATAGCCTCCACATTGACTCTGTACCAGTACCCCCTGTCTATAGCCTCCACATTGACTCTGTACCAGTACCCCCTGTATATAGCCTCCACATTGACTCTGTACCGTAGCACCCTGTATATAGCCTCCACATTGACTCTGTACCGTAATAACCTGTATATAGCCTCCAATTGACTCTGTACCAGTACTGTATCAGTACCCCTGTCATAGCCTCCACATTGACTCTGTATCAGTATCTCCCTCTATATAGCCTCCACATGGACTCTGTATCAGTACCCCCCTGTATACAGCCTCCACATTGACTCTGTATCAGTACCCCCTGTATATAGCCTCCACATTGACTCTGTGTATCGTATCTCCCTCTATATAGCCTCCACATTGACTCTGTATCAGTACCCCCTGTATATAGCCTCCACATTGACTTTGTATCAGTACCCCCCTGTATATAGCCTCCACATTGACTCTGTACCGGTACCCTCTGTATATAGCCTCCACATTGACTCTGTATCAGTACCCCTGTATATAGTCTCCACATTGACTCTGTACCGGTACCCCCTATATATAGCCTCCACATTGACTCTGTATCAGTACCCCTGTATATAGTCTCCACATTGACTCTGTATCAGTACCCCTGTATACAGCCTCCACATTGACTCTGTACCGGTACCCCCTGTATATAGCCTCCACATTGACTCTGTATCAGTACCCCCTCTATATAGCCTCCACATTGACTCTGTATCAGTACCCCCTGTATACAGCCTCCACATTGACTCTGTATCAGTACCCCCCTGTATATAGCCTCCACATTGACTCTGTATCAGTACCCTCTGTATATAGCCTCCACATTGACTCTGTATCAGTACCCCCTGTATATAGCCTCCACATTGACTCTGTATCAGTACCCCCCTGTATATAGCCTCCACATTGACTCTGTATTGAGTACCCCCCTGTATATAGCCTCCACATTGACTCTGTATCAGTACCCCCTGTATATAGCCTCCACATTGACTCTGTATCAGTACCCCCTGTATATAGCCTCCACATTGACTTTGTATCAGTACCCCCTGTATATAGCCTCCACATTGACTCTGTACCGGTACCCCTGTATATAGCCTCCACATTGACTCTGTACCGGTACCCCCTGTATATAGCCTCCACATTGACTCTGTACCGGTACCCTGTGTATATAGTCTCCACATGGACTCTGTATCAGTACCCCCCTGTATATAGCCTCCACATTGACTCTGTATCAGTACCCCCTGTATATAGCCTCCACATTGACTCTGTATCAGTATCTCCCTCTATATAGCCTCCACATTGACTCTGTATCAGTACCCCCTGTATATAGCGTCCACATTGACTCTGTACCGGTACCCCCTATAATAGCCTCCACATTGACTCTGTATCAGTACCCCCTGTATATAGTCTCCACATTGACTCTGTACCGGTACCCCCTATATATAGCCTCCACATTGACTCTGTATCAGTACCCCCTGTATATAGTCTCCACATTGACTCTGTATCAGTATACCCTCTATATAGCCTCCACATTGACTCTGTATCAGTACCCCCTGTATATAGCCTCCACATTGACTCTGTATCAGTACTCCCTGTATATAGCCTCCACATGGACTCTGTATCAGTACCCCCTGTATATAGTCTCCACATTGACTCTGTATCAGTACCCCCTGTATACAGCCTCCACATTGACTCTGTACCAGTACCCCCTGTATATAGCCTCCACATTGACTCTGTATCAGTACCCCTGTATATAGCCTCCACATTGACTCTGTATCAGTACCCCCTGTATATAGCCTCCACATTGACTCTGTATCAGTACCCCCTGTATATAGCCTCCACATTGACTCTGTATCAGTACCCTCTGTATATAGCCTCCACATTGACTCTGTATCAGTACCCCCCTGTATATAGCCTCCACATTGACTCTGTATCAGTACCCCCCTGTATATAGCCTAACATTGACTCTGTATGAGTACCCCCTGTATATAGCCTCCACATTGACTCTGTATCAGTACCCCATGTATATAGCCTCCACATTGACTCTGTACGGTACCCCCCTGTATATAGCCTCCACATTGACTCTGTACCGGTACCCTGTGTATATAGCCTCCACATTGACTCTGTATCAGTACCCCCTGTATATAGCCTCCACATTGACTCTGTATCAGTACCCCCTGTATATAGCCTCCACATTGACTCTGTATCAGTATCCCCCTGTATATAGCCTCCACATTGACTCTGTATCAGTACCCCTGTATATAGCGTCCACATTGACTCTGTACCGGTACCCTCCTGTATATAGCCTCCACATTGACTCTGTATCAGTACCCCTGTATATAGCCTCCACATTGACTCTGTACGGTACCCCCTGTATATAGCCTCCACATTGACTCTGTATCAGTACCCCCTGTATATAGTCCACATTGACTCTGTATCAGTACCCCTCTGTATATAGCCTCCACATTGACTCTTTATCAGTACCCCCTGTATATAGCCTCCACATTGACTCTGTATCAGTACCCCTGTATATAGCCTCCACATTGACTCTGTATCAGTACCCCTGTATATAGCCTCACATTGACTCTGTATCAGTACTCCCTGTATATAGCTCCACATTGACTCTGTATCAGTACCCCCTGTATATAGCCTCCACATTGACTCTGTATCAGTACCCCCTGTATATAGCCCCCACATTGACTCTGTATCAGTACCCCCTGTATATAGCCTCCACATTGACTCTGTATCTTTACCCCTGTATATAGCCTCCACATTGACTCTGTATCAGTACCCCCTGTATATAGCCTCCACATTGACTCTGTATCAGTACCCCCTGTATATAGCCTCCACATTGACTCTGTACCGGTACCCCTGTATATAGCCTCCACATTGACTCTGTATCAGTACCCCCTGTATATAGCCTCCACATTGACTCTGTACCGGTACCCCCTGTATATAGCCTCCACATTGACTCTCTGTACCGGTACCTGTGTATATAGTCTCCACATTGACTCTGTATCAGTACCCCCTGTATATAGCCTCCACATTGACTCTGTATCAGTATACCCCTGTATATAGCCTCCACATTGACTCTGTATCAGTACCCCCTGTATATAGCCTCCACATTGACTCTGTATCAGTACCCCCTGTATATAGCTCCACATTGACTCTGTACCGGTACCCCCTGTATATAGCCTCCACATTGACTCTGTATCAGTACCCCTGTATATAGCCTCCACATTGACTCTGTATCAGTACCCCTGTATATAGCCTCCACATTGACTCTGTATCAGTACCCCCTGTATATAGTCTCCACATTGACTCTGTATCAGTACCCCCTGTATATAGCCTCCACATTGACTCTGTACCGGTACCCCCTGTATATAGCCTCCACATTGACTCTGTATCAGTACCCCCTGTATATAGCCTCCACATTGACTCTGTATCAGTACCCCCTGTATATAGCCTCCACATTGACTCTGTATCAGTACCCCCTGTATATAGCCTCCACATTGACTCTGTATCAGTACCCCCTGTATATAGCCTCCACATTGACTCTGTATCAGTACCCCCTGTATATAGCCTCCACATTGACTCTGTATCAGTACCCCCTGTATATAGCCTCCACATTGACTCTGTATCAGTACCCCCCTGTATATAGCCTCCACATTGACTCTGTATCAGTACCCCTGTATATAGCCTCCACATTGACTCTGTATCAGTACCCCCTGTATATAGCCTCCACATTGACTCTGTATCAGTACCCCCTGTATATAGCCTCCACATTGACTCTGTATCAGTACCCCCTGTATATAGCCTCCACATTGACTCTGTATCAGTACCCCTGTATATAGCCTCCACATTGACTCTGTATCAGTACCCCCTGTATATAGCCTCCACATTGACTCTGTATCAGTACCCCTGTATATAGCCTCCACATTGACTCTGTATCAGTACCCCTGTATATAGCCTCCACATTGACTCTGTATCAGTACCCCCTGTATATAGCCTCCACATTGACTCTGTATCAGTATACCCCTGTATATAGCCTCCACATTGACTTGTATCAGTACCCCCTGTATATAGCCTCCACATTGACTCTGTACGGTACCCCCTGTATATATCCACATTGACTCTGTATCAGTACCCCTGTATATAGCCTCCACATTGACTCTGTACCGGTACCCCCCTGTATATAGCCTCCACATTGACTCTGTACCGGTACCCCTGTATATAGCCTCCACATTGACTCTGTATCAGTACCCCCTGTATATAGCCTCCACATTGACTCTGTATCAGTACCCCCTGTATATAGCCTCCACATTGACTCTGTATCAGTACCCCCTGTATATAGCCTCCACATTGACTCTGTATCAGTACCCCCTGTATATAGCCTCCACATTGACTCTGTACCGGTACCCCTGTATATAGCCTCCACATTGACTCTGTATCGTACCCCTGTATATAGCCTCCACATTGACTCTGTACGGTAACCCCTGTATATAGCCTCCACATTGACTCTGTATCAGTACCCCTGTATATAGCCTCCACATTGACTCTGTATCAGTACCCCTGTATATAGCCTCCACATTGACTCTGTATCAGTACCCCCTGTATATAGCCTCCACATTGACTCTGTATCAGTACCCCCTGTATATAGCCTCCACATTGACTCTGTATCAGTACCCCCTGTATATAGCCTCCACATTGACTCTGTATCAGTACCCCTGTATATAGCCTCCACATTGACTCTGTATCCTACCCCCTGTATATAGCCTCCACATTGACTCTGTACCGTACCCCCTGTATATAGCCTCCACATTGACTCTGTATCAGTACCCCCTGTATATAGCCTCCACATTGACTCTGTATCAGTACCCCCTGTATATAGCCTCCACATTGACTCTGTATCAGTACCCCCTGTATATAGCCTCCACATTGACTCTGTATCAGTACCCCTGTATATAGCCTCCACATTGACTCTGTATCAGTACCCCCTGTATATAGCCTCCACATTGACTCTGTATCAGTACCCCCTGTATATAGCCTCCACATTGACTCTGTATCAGTACCCCCTGTATATAGCCTCCACATTGACTCTGTATCAGTACCCCCTGTATATAGCCTCCACATTGACTCTGTATCAGTACCCCCTGTATATAGCCTCCACATTGACTCTGTATCAGTACCCCCTGTATATAGCTCCACATTGACTCTGTACGGTACCCCCTGTATATAGCCTCCACATTGACTCTGTATCAGTACCCCCTGTATATAGCCTCCACATTGACTCTGTACCGGTACCCTGTATATAGCCTCCACATTGACTCTGTATCAGTACCCCCTGTATATAGCCTCCACATTGACTCTGTATCAGTACCCCTGTATATAGCCTCCACATTGACTCTGTATCAGTACCCCCTGTATATAGCCTCCACATTGACTCTGTATCAGTACCCCCTGTATATAGCCTCCACATTGACTCTGTACGGTACCCCCTGTATATAGCCTCCACATTGACTCTGTATCAGTACCCCTGTATATAGCCTCCACATTGACTCTGTACCGGTACCCCCTGTATATAGCCTCCACATTGACTCTGTATCAGTACCCCCTGTATATAGCCTCCACATTGACTCTGTATCAGTACCCCTGTATAGCCTCCACATTGACTCTGTATCAGTACCCCCTGTATATAGCCTCCACATTGACTCTGTATCAGTACCCCTGTATATAGCCTCCACATTGACTCTGTATCAGTACCCCTGTATATAGCCTCCACATTGACTCTGTACCGGTACCCCTGTATATAGCCTCCACATTGACTCTGTATCAGTACCCCCTGTATATAGCCTCCACATTGACTCTGTACCGGTACCCCCTGTATATAGCCTCCACATTGACTCTGTATCAGTACCCCCTGTATATAGCCTCCACATTGACTCTGTATCAGTACCCCCTGTATATAGCCTCCACATTGACTCTGTATCAGTACCCCTGTATATAGCCTCCACATTGACTCTGTACGGTACCCCTGTATATAGCCTCCACATTGACTCTGTATCAGTACCCCTGTATATAGCCTCCACATTGACTCTGTACCGGTACCCTGTATATAGCCTCCACATTGACTCTGTATCAGTACCCCCTGTATATAGCCTCCACATTGACTCTGTATCAGTACCCCCTGTATATAGCCTCCACATTGACTCTGTATCAGTACCCCCTGTATATAGCCTCCACATTGACTCTGTATCAGTACCCCTGTATATAGCCTCCACATTGACTCTGTATCAGTACCCCCTGTATATAGCCTCCACATTGACTCTGTGTACCCCCTGTATATAGCCTCCACATTGACTCTGTATCAGTACCCCCTGTATATAGCCTCCACATTGACTCTGTATCGGTACCCCTGTATATAGCCTCCACATTGACTCTGTATCAGTACCCCTGTATATAGCCTCCACATTGACTCTGTATCAGTACCCCTGTATATAGCCTCCACATTGACTCTGTATCAGTACCCCCTGTATATAGCCTCCACATTGACTCTGTACCGGTACCCCCTGTATATAGCCTCCACATTGACTCTGTATCAGTACCCCTGTATATAGCCTCCACATTGACTCTGTACCGGTACCCCCTGTATATAGCCTCCACATTGACTCTGTATCAGTACCCCTGTATATAGCCTCCACATTGACTCTGTATCAGTACCCCCTGTATATAGCCACATTGACTCTGTATCAGTAACCCCTGTATATAGCCTCCACATTGACTCTGTATCAGTACCCCCTGTATATAGCCTCCACATTGACTCTGTATCAGTACCCCTGTATATAGCCTCCACATTGACTCTGTATCAGTACCCCTGTATATAGCCTCCACATTGACTCTGTACCGGTACCCCCTGTGTATATAGCCTCCACATTGACTCTGTATCAGTACCCCCTGTATATAGCCTCCACATTGACTCTGTATCAGTACCCCCCTGTATATAGCCTCCACATTGACTCTGTATCAGTACCCCCTGTATATAGCCTCCACATGACTCTGTATCAGTACCCCTGTATATAGCCTCCACATTGACTCTGTATCAGTACACCCCTGTATATAGCCTCCACATTGACTCTGTATCAGTACCCCCTGTATATAGCCTCCACATTGACTCTGTATGAGTACCCCCCTGTATATAGCCTCCACATTGACTCTGTATCAGTACCCCCCTGTATATAGCCTCCACATTGACTCTGTATCAGTACCCCCTGTATATAGCCTCCACATTGACTCTGTATCAGTACCCCCTGTATATAGCCTCCACATTGACTCTGTACCGGTACCCCCTGTATATAGTCTCCACATTGACTCTGTATCAGTACCCCCTGTATATAGCCTCCACATTGACTCTGTACCGGTACCCCCCTGTATATAGCCTCCACATTGACTCTGTACCGTACCCCCTGTGTATATAGCCTCCACATTGACTCTGTATCAGTACCCCCCTGTATATAGCCTCCACATTGACTCTGTATCAGTACCCCCTTGTATATAGCCTCCACATTGACTCTGTATCAGTACTCCCTGTATATAGCCTCCACATTGACTCTGTATCAGTACCCCCTGTATATAGCCTCCACATTGACTCTGTACCGGTACCCTCTTTTTATATAGCCTCCACATTGACTCTGTATCAGTACCCCTGTATATAGCCTCCACATTGACTCTGTACCGGTACCCCCTATATAGCCTCCACATTGACTCTGTATCAGTACCCCCGTATATAGCCTCCACATTGACTCTGTATCAGTACCCCCTGTATATAGCCTCCACATTGACTCTGTATCGTACCCCTGTATATAGCCTCACATTGATCTGTACCGGTACCCTCTGTATATAGCCTCCACATTGACTCTGTATCAGTACCCCCTGTATACAGCCTCCACATTGACTCTGTACCGGTTCCCCATCGATATAGCCTCCACATTGACTATGTATCAGTACCCCCTGTATATAGCCTCCACATTGACTCTGTATCATACCCCCTGTATATAGCCTCCACATTGACTCTGTATCAGTAACCCCCTGTATATAGCCCTCCACATTGACTCTGTATCAGTACCCCCTGTGTATATAGTCTCCACATTGACTCGTATCAGTACCCCCTGTATATAGTCTCCACATGACTCAGTATCAGTCCCCCTTGTATATAGTTCTTCCACATTGACTCTGTACCAGTACCCCCTGTATATAGCCTCCACATTGACTCTGTACCGGTACCCCCTGTATATAGCCTCCACATTGACTCTGTACCAGTACCCCCTGTATATAGCCTCCACATTGACTCTGTACCGGTATCCCCTGTATATAGCCTCCACATTGACTCTGTACCGGTACCCCCTGTATATAGCCTCCACATTGACTCTGTACCGGTACCCCCTGTATATAGCCTCCACATTGACTCTGTACCGGTACCCCCTGTATATAGCCTCCACATTGACTCTGTACCAGTATCCCCTGTATATAGCCTCCAAATTGACTCTGTACCGGTACCCCCTGTATATAGTCTCCACATTGACTCTGTACCAGTACACCCTGTATATAGCCTCCACATTGACTCTGTACCAGTACACCCTGTATATAGCCTCCACATTGACTCTGTACCAGTACACCCTGTATATAGCCTCCACATTGACTCTGTACCAGTACACCCTGTATATAGCCTCCACATTGACTCTGTACCAGTACCCCCTGTATATAGCCTCCACATTGACTCTGTACCGGTACACCCTCTATATAGCCTCCACATTGACTCTGTACCGGTACCCCCTGTATATAGCCTCCACATTGACTCTGTACCGGTACACCCTGTATATAGCCTCCACATTGACTCTGTACCAGTACACCCTGTATATAGCCTCCACATTGACTCTGTACCGTAACACCCTGTATATAGCCTCCACATTGACTCTGTACCAGTACCCCCTGTATATAGCCTCCACATTGACTCTGTACCGGTACCCCCTGTATATAGCCTCCACATTGACTCTGTTCTGTACCGGTATCCCCTGTATACATCCTCCAAATTGACTCTGTACCGGTATCCCCTGTATATAGCCTCCACATTGACTCTGTACCAGTACCCCCTGTATATAGCCTCCACATTGACTCTGTACCAGTACACCCTGTATATAGCCTCCACATTGACTCTGTACCAGTACACCCTGTATATAGCCTCCACATTGACTCTGTACCAGTACACCCTGTATATAGCCTCCACATTGACTCTGTACCAGTACACCCTGTATATAGCCTCCACATTGACTCTGTACCAGTACCCCCTGTATATAGCCTCCACATTGACTCTGTACCGGTACCCCCTATATATAGCCTCCACATTGACTCTGTACCAGTACCCCCTGTATATAGCCTCCACATTGACTCTGTACCAGTACCCCCTGTCCTGTATATAGCCTCCACATTGACTCTGTACCAGTACCCCCTGTATATAGCCTCCACATTGACTCTGTACCAGTACCCCCTGTATATAGCCTCCACATTGACTCTGTACCAGTACCCCCTGTATATAGCCTCCACATTGACTCTGTACCAGTACCCCCTGTATATAGCCTCCACATTGACTCTGTACCGGTACCCCCTGTATATAGCCTCCACATTGACTCTGTACCAGTACCCCCTGTATATAGCCTCCACATTGACTCTGTACCGGTATCCCCTGTATATAGCCTCCACATTGACTCTGTACCGGTACCCCCTGTATATAGCCTCCACATTGACTCTGTACCGGTACCCCCTGTATATAGCCTCCACATTGACTCTGTACCGGTACCCCCTGTATATAGCCTCCACATTGACTCTGTACCAGTATCCCCTGTATATAGCCTCCAAATTGACTCTGTACCGGTACCCCCTGTATATAGTCTCCACATTGACTCTGTACCAGTACACCCTGTATATAGCCTCCACATTGACTCTGTACCAGTACACCCTGTATATAGCCTCCACATTGACTCTGTACCAGTACACCCTGTATATAGCCTCCACATTGACTCTGTACCAGTACACCCTGTATATAGCCTCCACATTGACTCTGTACCAGTACCCCCTGTATATAGCCTCCACATTGACTCTGTACCGGTACACCCTCTATATAGCCTCCACATTGACTCTGTACCGGTACCCCCTGTATATAGCCTCCACATTGACTCTGTACCGGTACACCCTGTATATAGCCTCCACATTGACTCTGTACCAGTACACCCTGTATATAGCCTCCACATTGACTCTGTACCAGTACACCCTGTATATAGCCTCCACATTGACTCTGTACCAGTACACCCTGTATATAGCCTCCACATTGACTCTGTACCAGTACAACCCCTGTATATAGCCTCCACATTGACTCTGTACCAGTACCCCCTGTATATAGCCTCCACATTGACTCTGTACCGGTACAAAACCCTCTATATAGCCTCCACATTGACTCTGTACCGGTACCCCCCCTGTATATAGCCCCTCCACATTGACTCTGTACCGGTACAAAAACACCCTGTATATAGCCTCCACATTGACTCTGTACCGGTACCCCCCCTGTATATAGCCTCCACATTGACTCTGTACCCGTACACCCTGTATATATAGCCTCCACATTGACTCTGTACCGGTACCCCCTGTATATAGCCTCCACATTGACTCTGTACCGTAACACCCTGTATATAGCCTCCACATTGACTCTGTACCGGTACCCCCTGTATATAGCCTCCACATTGACTCTGTACCGGTACACCCTGTATATAGCCTCCACATTGACTCTGTACCGTAACACCCTGTATATAGCCTCCACATTGACTCTGTACCGGTACCCCCTGTATATAGCCTCCACATTGACTCTGTACCGGTATCCCCTGTATATAGCCTCCACATTGACTCTGTACCGGTACCCCCCTGTATATAGCCTCCACATTGACTCTGTACCGGTACACCCTGTATATAGCCTCCACATTGACTCTGTAACCGGTACCCCCCTGTATATAGCCTCCACATTGACTCTGTACCGGTACCCCCTGTATATAGCCTCCACATTGACTCGTACCGGTACCCCCTGTATATAGCCTCCACATTGACTCTGTACCGGTACACCCTGTATATAGCCTCCACATTGACTCTGTACCGTAACACCCTGTATATAGCCTCCACATTGACTCTGTACCAGTACCCCTTGTATATAGCCTCCACATTGACTCTGTACCAGTACCCCCTGTATATAGCCTCCACATTGACTCTGTACCAGTACCCCCTGTATATAGCCTCCACATTGACTCTGTACAGTAACACCCTGTATATAGCCTCCACATTGACTCTGTACCGGTACACCCTGTAATATAGCCTCCACATTGACTCTGTACCGTAACACCCTGTATATAGCCTCCACATTGACTCTGTACCAGTACCCCCTGTATATAGCCTCCACATTGACTCTGTACCATAATACCCTGTATATAGCCTCCACATTGACTCTGTACCAGTACACCCTGTATATAGCCTCCACATTGACTCTGTACCGGTACCCCCTGTATATAGCCTCCACATTGACTCTGTACCGGTACACCCTGTATATAGCCTCCACATTGACTCTGTACCGGTACCCCCTGTATATAGCCTCCACATTGACTCTGTACCGGTACACCCTGTATATAGCCTCCACATTGACTCTGTACCGGTACCGTACCCCCTGTATATAGCCTCCACATTGACTCTGTACCGTAACACCCTGTATATAGCCTCCACATTGACTCTGTACCGGTACCCCCCCCTGTATATAGCCTCCACATTGACTCTGTACCGGTACACCCTGTATATAGCCTCCACATTGACTCTGTACCGTAACACCCTGTATATAGCCTCCACATTGACTCTGTACCGGTACCCCCCCCCTGTATATAGCCTCCACATTGACTCTGTACCGGTATCCCTGTATATAGCCTCCACATTGACTCTGTACCGGTACCCCCCTGTATATAGCCTCCACATTGACTCTGTACCGGTACAACCCTGTATATAGCCTCCACATTGACTCTGTACCGGTACCCCCCTGTATATAGCCTCACATTGACTCTGTACCGGTACCCCCCTGTATAGCCTCCACACATTGACTCTGTACCGGTACCCCCCTGTATATAGCCTCCACATTGACTCTGTACCGGTACACCCTGTAATATGCCTCCACATGACTCTGTACCGTAACACCCTGTATATAGCCTCCACATTGACTCTGTACCAGTACCCCTTGTATATAGCCTCCACATTGACTCTGTACCAGTACCCCCTGTATATAGCCTCCACATTGACTCTGTACCAGTACCCCC